>NW_020837947.1:31744852-31759529 GCF_003676395.1 Aethalodelphis obliquidens | reverse complement strand
TATTTATTTATTTATTTATTTATTTATTTATTTATTTATTTATTTATTTATTTTTTGCGGTACGCTGGCCTCTCACTGCTGTGGCCTCTCCCGTTGCGGAGCACAGGCTCCGGACGTGCAGGCTCAGTGGCCATGGCTCACGGGCCCAGCCGCTCCGCGGCATGTGGGATCTTCCCAGACCGGGGCACGAACCCGCGTCCCCTGCATCGGCAGGCGGACTCTCAACCACTGCACTACCAGGGAAGCCCTGTCCTATATTTTTTAGAAGGACTGGCCTCAGGTGTTTTAATTCTTCTGTTTCTCCTACCGTACTGAGTTTAATTCTGGGCAGATAACACTTGGTATATATTTATTAACTAATTAAATCCCCATGCTAGTTTTTCATTTTTCAAACAAACAACTTCCTTTTAAGTTTTTTCATAGCCAAGAAGTTACAGTTAAAATTTTTGTAAAAATTTTGGATTAGAAAGTAACTCCCTTAAAAGTCCTTAACTTGAATATAGATGAGCAGAATTTGCTTATTTTCCCCAGGATAGAAAAGGATGCAGTAAGAAACTAAATATTAAAAAATATAATACATTGATACATTTTAAAATGTATCAAAAGAAACTTATATTGAACATAAGATACTAAGTAACAATCATCTTAATTAAATCATACTAATATAATAAAAAGTACCATATACTACTACTATTAGTACTAATAGCTAACATTTACTGACTGCTTTCCGTATAATTGTTTTAAAATTCCAACAACCCTGTTAAGAAGGTTGTAAGATATCACAAATCTTATAATTTGGGTGTCACTATATTTATTTTGTGTTTGATGGGGACTCCACTTTGAGCATAGGCTGTCTACAATCATGTCAGAATATAAGGCAAACTGGTTATATGGGCCAACACAGTTCTATTTTCACGGAGGCTGAAGTGTGTTCTGCGAAGGGCAATTTTCTAAGGGAAGGAAGAGCCAAACATATTGAGCAGAAGTTATAAATAGAAGAAGAAAAGGAATTCTGAATACAATATGAGATTTATCACTTTTCATTAACTTCTAGAACAGCCTCTATGGAAGGCTTAGTCTTACAGAAAGTGGGTGGTCTGTAAATTAAGGAAAGGAAAGGAAGAAGAAAAAGAGAGAATGAGATGCAGACAGGGAGGAAAGGATGGAGAAAGAGAAGGAGAGAGAAGAAAAAGCGAAAAGAAGGAAGGAGAGAATGAAAGAGCTCTGTCACTGGCACACAAAATCATCACGTTTTTGGAAACTCTAACAGAAAGTACTGCCCAGGGGAGGGGAACCTCTTCTCTTCAAATCCCCAAGCAACTTTGAGCCCCTGAGTGCAGTTGTTTGGGATGGCACCTAGAGGAGCAGCAGAGGTTGCTGCCAGAGCTAGAGGTCTAGTGGCGGCAGGTAGAGTTAGCACCAGGGTCTTACTCTCATGTGGAGTATTAGTGTTACTCAGGAATCCACTGTAGACAGAAGCAAGGCTGGAACCCGGGGGAGTAGTAGGGCACAGTGTAGAGCTGCAGTGCCCATGGAGCAAGGTAGTACCCAGAAGGAGCAAACTTGAAACACCTGGGGAGAAGTGTACAGGATACTGAGGTTTTGAAACTAGCATGTGGGGAAAATGAGCCAGTAAAACTGGCATGATCCTTATTAATGAGAATTCACGTGTGCCCAAAATGGCACTGAAAAATTTTGGCAAAGCCTGGGGGGAGTATAGTTTCTCCATAGATGAGAACATTGACTTGCTCTAAGTCACACAGCTAGTGAGTAGAAGAGCCAGGATTGGAATCCAGTCTGTCTCATTCCTAAGACCATGCTCTTGGACCACTCTCCTCAAATAATTAATTAATTCTAATATTTATTGAACAACTATTAAGTGCAAGACTATGTATTAAACTCTGTGAGGGAAGTCCCAGTCTTCAAGGAATAAATGATCTGCCTTGTGGTTTTGAAGGTTTATTTGTGGTCCTGAATGGAAGCAGATGGTTAGACTAGAATTACTTCTATAAGTGCCTTGAAAGCATAGGTTTCTATATTTCCAGATAACTTGGTGATCTTGAGAGTCTACTTTATCACTGTTATTCATAAAAGAAACCTCTTTAACAGCCATAGCAACTTGGACAGTGTACAAAAAACTGTTGCCATTTTGTTCAGAATAACCTGTAATTATGAACAACAAGTCCCTGATCATTTAAACAGCTCTTCTTCAAGATATTAATATCATTTCATGGCAAAATGCAAAGCATTCCATGAATTATACATATGATACTGGCTTTAAAGTCAAATTAAAATTGCTTTGAAGTCAAATTAAAATTGCTTTGAAGTATATGGCTTTGAAAATTTGTTAAGACGCTATATACTATGCAAATGAGCATCAATTATGACTGGTTCCATAAATATTCTTGGACCTCCAGTTCCGTATCTGTAAAGCCTGGAGCTATAGCTGGATATCTTAGTAGTTCCCATGAAACCATGACTCAGAGGTTAGCTCTAGATCTCATGATGTTTGCTGGGACTTTTTTGGCCTGAAGCAATCTCTTCCTCCTGTTTCAACTTCAACATCTTTCCCAGGGATTTTAGGTAATAGGATTAAACAAATGAGAATTTGCCTATGTAGTTAAACCTAAATCAAGATGTGATGACTCACAAATGTAAACCATGGACAGTCTAAAAATCACTTTTTCGGAAATTTCCTCTCCAAAGTATTTTCATATGGTCTTCATCTGATCTTGTAATACGTTAATACATAGACATTCATTTTAATAATTATACAATGTTTCTTTGTATGAATAAATAACAATTTATTTAGTCAGCATTTTACTAATGGGTTTTAAGATATTCTCAGGGGTACAGCACAGGGAATACCTCCAATATTTTACAATGACTTTAAATGGAGAATAATCTATAAAAACATTGAATCACTATGTTGTACAACTGAAATTAATGTAACGTTGTGAATCAACTATACTTCAATAAAAAGTTTTTAACAAATTAAAAAAAGATTCTCAGGGGGTTTTGTTATTATAAATAATACTACAGGAAATATTCATGTACATATTCCTTGGAATATTGTATGAATAAATCTGTCAAAAATTCCTAGAAGTAGAATTGCTGGGTCAAAGTACATGAGTATTTTAAGTACTGTTAGATACTGCCAAATTACCTTCCAGCCAAATTGTCACGTGGATTTCGTTCCTGCATCTCAAATTTAGTGTGTCCCAAATTGGATTCAGTGTCCTTTTGGCAAGTGTTCATGCTCCTAGTTTGACATGTATCCCACAGTGTCATATTGTGGTTATTTGGAACATTGTATTGCAGGTTACGAATTCCTTAGGACATTAATTGTTCAGTCAATATTTTTGCTTCTTTTTTGATTCCCCTCTCCACTTTTGTATAAAGAGTCTGTAATCATTCATCTCTATGACCGTCAAGCGTCTATTTGATAATTATAATATGTGCAATAATATACTTGGATATAACTCTTCACACTAAAAATGTGGTCTAACATAACTGAGCACAGGAGGAATCATCAGGGTACAAGATGATAGAAAAAGACTCTTGCTTATTGATTTTATAGTATAAAGTTATTATTTCCCCTTTATTTAAATTTCAGGGCTATCAGGCATGCACCACCATGGATACTATTTAATTGGGGTTAGAGGTGCACTGCTGCCAAGATGGAGAAGACGCAGCTTGCATTTCCCAAAAGAACATAAAAGCTAGATAACAGCAGCCGCATCCCTGGAGCGTCACCAGTTAGAGCTCATCATCTGGGATAAAGTGGGTTTTGTTTTAAATTTAGAATATCACAATCGTCATGCTGTTTCTCTCCCACTGGAGTAGGAATAGAGTGATAAACACCTGCCAGGCTCAAGAGCTTTGCCAGATTCGTCTTTACAGACAAAATGGGAAATCAAGACAGCCCAGATTGTTTCTTCTGGCAGGAACGCTGCACTTTGCCCCATATGAGATTTCTATCTCTGTATCCATTGAGATACAGCTACAATTACATTAAAGAATTACTTCTTTCTAGTCAAAGCAGTGTAAAGCATTAATTACATATCATTATGTTTGTTCATCCTTTTTCTTGTTGACTTTATTTAAGGATGAATTTTCAGTGATGCTGATGTATCAAAGAGACCCAATCAGAAAGGTAGTAGCAAGAAGCAGGGGGACACGTGCATCTGTCATGCGAGTGAGTGAAAATGGACATATCTAAAAGCTTTACCATTATTGACCCCAACATATCGTAACTGATAGCACCAAACTTTTATCCCTGTTTCAGCATTTCTTTAGCTTGGCCTGCATTTTTCTGGTCTAAATTTCTTGGCACTTTAACCAAACTTGGATACTGGCCTATGATCCAGTTTTGGCAACCTCATGATTCCTCTTCTGGCTCTCCTGGACTTCAGACCCTCTGCCCAGCTTCCCACCTGATCCTTCCTTTGGCTTTTGAGTCCTTGATATCAACTATCTGTCCCTGGCACTCTTTCTCTTCATCCCTTCCCTTCCTTGACATCATCTGCCCCCAGATGACTCTTTATGGCATGGGGAAAAGACACATGGATTAGTGCCAGGGTCTCTTGTCACCCTGCATCTGTTCTTCATATTGGCTCTCTATAGAGGAAATCTAATCATGTCACTCTTCTGCTTGAAATCCTTCAAGGGCATTCAATTGTCTTTAGGATAAAATCTAAGCTTCTTGGCATGGAATTAAAATGGATTTATATCATGCATCCCTAGAGTTCGACCATTTCCCCATGTTCAGCTTATGCTTTTATTGAATGGACCTACTTACAGATCACCAAATAATCCATGTTCCCTTAAGTTTTGTGCACTTACAAATGCTGTGTCCTCTGCCTGGAGCAGTACTCCTGTGCCTCTTTAGCAAATTTTTCTTCTCCCCACTCCTCAGAAAAGTCTTCTTTGATGGAGGCTTATTTTCACACACTTATCACATTCATACAGCCCTACTTGTGTCTACTTGTACACACACACACGCATGTGCACAGGCTTGACCTTCCTCTTTGCCCTAATGTTGGCTTCTATACCTGGGGAAATGGCCTTGTTTTCCAGCCTTACAGAGGTTGCAGCAGCTTTAAAGAGATTGGACAGATGGAGAACAAAGAGAAGCAGGAATTCTCCTACTACCAGCACCTATTAAATGCTGGATACATGTTATAAAGAAAAAGTTTTAAATGCATAGTTGAGCATAAAAAGGAAGAACAGACTACTCTGGTGGCAGAGTGAAGTGTGTGAGACCACGAGCTACTGTGGCTGCCCTGAGGTATTCTTTGTCTCCATAATCCAGAGTCTCAGAGTTTAACATCCTCAGAGGGACAGAAATTGAAGCTTTGTATTCAAAAGATGAAGGGGATTGAAACTGAGACCCTTGAATAAATATTGGACCCTCAAAGTACTAAATCTCAGGAAAACTCTCAGAGAAAGAGTATTCTTAAAAAAAAAAAATCCACCCATTGGTGTAGAAAGAAGATAAAGAAGCTGAAACGAAAGAGAATTTTCTGCGACGCCAAACCCTAAACTTGCATTTCATGCAGGGTTAGGGTTCAAAATAATATTTCTCACAAAGCTTGGAACTCTCAAAGGAAAGAAGTTTGCATAAAAATTGGAGCCAGCAGGGTGGTACCCTTGGGGGCACCTGGAAGAAAGAAGCAAATGCAAAACTGTTCTAGAGACAATCCTTAACCTAGGCTATAGAGATACAATTCATCTTGAGCAAAAGACAGCAGATGCCACAATGAGGAGCACTGAAACCCCAAGAATTTCAGCTCCTGGAACACTCAGGTAGAACCTATAAAATAAGTTTGTTTGAAAAGAATATAGCAAAACCTGTGGAATATAAATCCTAAGAAAACAAGAGGACACCATGAAAAATTGTACACTTGTAAAAGAAGAAACAGAATTTCTAGGAAAAAAAGTCAATAGGTACACTAGATAGAAAAAAAATACAATTAGAAAGAGGATTAGTGAACAGAGAGATTGGAGAACATTACGCGGACTATAGTACTGAGAGATAAAGAATTGGAAAACAGAAAGGAGAAATTAGGAGACGGATGAGAACACGAGATGGTAGGAGCTGTAGGAGATGATTGAGAGAAAGAGAGGGGAAACGTATTGAAGTAATGACTGAGAGTTTTCCAGAACTGGTGAAAGATATGAATCCTTTGATTGAAGAAACACTATGAGTCATGAGCAGGTTAAATAAATGTAAATCATACCTGAAACTTTATTGTAAAACTGTAGAAAACCATAGACAAAGAGAGGGTCTTGAAGTGATCACAGAGACAGGATATATTACTTAAAAAGAAACAAAAATTATTCTGGCACAAACTTTCAAGAGCAAGAATAAAAGCTAAAAGACAATGGTATTTTAGAATACCATTTTTAAAAAGAATATATATATATTCTTTTTTCTGATTTTTTTCCATTATAGGTTATTACAAGATATTGAATATAGTATCCTGTGCTATAGAATTATTAATTTTAGTCCCTGTTTAATCAAGTATATATGTTAACAATTTCAACATAATTAAATAATAAAAAAATTGATTGTATAATATCTAAATACTTAGAGGATAAAAAGGAATAAAGATACCTTGGTCAATATTATAGAAGGCAGGGAAAGATAAAAGAATTTTAAAGGAAAGAAAAAGAATGAGAAGATAGAGATAAACCTCCCAAATTTCATTAATCACAAGAAATATCAAAATTCTCCAGGTAAAGGACAGAGGCTATAAATTGGGTTTTAAACATCCAATAAAATTCTCTTTATAAGGGAACATAAATGTATTGATGCTGAATAATTCAATGTAAAAGGATGAAAAAAAGGAGACCAGGTAAATAATAATCATAAATAGGTTAGTGTTGCTATATTAATATAAAAAATGCACTTTGAGGGGAAAAGCATTATGAGGGATAAAGATGTTTACTACACATTGGTATATTTCAGGTCACAAGTAAGTAATAACATTTCAAAATGTATATGCCTCCACAAGATATACAGAGAACATTTTACACAATTAGAAGGAGAAATGGGCAAACCCACAATTCTACTGGGAAGTAAATGCTCCTTATTCCACAGTAGCAGCCATGTGAAAATTCTTTATTTGCAGCTCTGTAATAGAAATGTAGGAACAACTGCCCCAAGTCAAGGAAATATACAGCTAAGCTGTGGTTTATTTCTACATTAGATTAGCATTCAGCGGTTGAAAACGGACTAGATCTCATGGATAAAAGAGATAGTTCTCTAAAACATGATACAAGATGACAAAAGATAGTTGAAAAATATCACAGTATGATGCCAAGTGGAGATATGAGTTGGTTATGTGGACAATGGAACTTGGAGATGAGATTTAGGTTGGAATAGTATAAAGTTGACAGTTGTCTGCATTTATCTCTTTAAAGCATGAGAAAGCATAAACTTGACAAGGAGAGTTAAGTAGAGAAGGTCCCTAGAGCCAGGCTTCCCAGCTTTTACAGAGCAAATTGAGAGGAGGAGACTCAAGCAAATGAAATCCAGAAAAGCAGCCTCACTGATAAGGTAAAGAGAGAGACAAATAAGGAAAGCTCTCTTGTTGCTTGTCCTCATGGCTTCCTGCTTTGAAAGTGGTCCTATGAGGTCACAGGATGCCCAAGCCTACAGTAACCATTTGGCATCGTGAAGGAGAAAAGCTTGAAGGTGAAAAGTCAGCACACTGGGGATGGTGGATTAGGAGAGAAAGAATTTGACATCACAGAGTCACTTGACTCATCTGGAAACTTACTACCTCTAGAATTCTGTTACATGGGATAAGCATCTATTTTGTGAAGTCACTGCTAGCTATATTTTCTGCAACATGAGGCCAAAAGCATCTTATTCTATCCTAGTGGCAATGTAACAATTCTATTTCCTAAATAAAGAAAGTTTGTGTTGAATAAATGTATTAAGCTATTCACTGGGGTTACAAAGATGACTACGACAGTCCCTGGTCCAGGGGAGACATAGAGAGAAATCTATGTTTAAAGTAGTAAGAAATAGTAGGGCCTTGAAGACTTTTGGTCATGGATGTAGAATAATAAAGGCTGTGTTCTAGGAACATTAGCTTGGTATCATAATAAAAATGATTGAGCACCTTGTGTGCATACAGGTGTCTATATAACACATTTTATTTCATCCAAACATTACAACAAACCAATAAGGAAGTCTTGTCTATGTTTTAGGGATGAAGAAACTGAAGGCCATGGAATTTAAATAATTGGCTCAAGACCAGACAACAATAAGATTGAAGCCAGCCTTCTTCACCTCCAGACACCAGGCTTTTATCCACTTTCTTTCATGTTACCCTGTCCCTCCTGTGGCACCCGCTGCCTTTAAACTCCTCATTTCATCATCCACACAGAATGGCCTGGAGGGAGGAGGAATGGCAGTCGAGGTGACAGATTAAAGCAGGACAGAGGCAGGTATAGAAAGGGAAAAGAAGGGTCAAGACAGATGGCATCTGTAAGAGGAATAATGAGCCTTAGTGACGGACAGATGTGGGATGGAGGGAGTGAAGCATCCCAGAGACATCAGAGGTCCTTCTCAGTACCCTTCTTCCTTGAAAGAAGACTTAGTATTCCTTGCTTCCATTACTTCACACATGTCTTAACACATGAGAATCTAGGTTCTGCCTCAACTATTTTTTTGGAAACTGTTCTCTATATATTCAGCCTTTGCCTAAAACATTGAAGATATATATACATACATTTTTTTTTCCTATTCTTCTTGACACATCTTTACTTTCTTCAAATGTTCTTCATAGGTCTCTCCACAAAACTGGGTTTATCCCTAGAGAAACTCATTGTCTCCTTTAAAATCTCTCTATCCTCCACCTTTTGCTTTCCAGAATTATTGGTGGTTGCCTCATATCTTATCTATCTTCTTACTTGGCTCCAATTTTTTTCTTTTGTCCTCTAAATGAGCTCTTGGAATATGTCCTTTACTACAACGATCTTTATCTACATTTTGTCTCCTCTTGGAAAACTTCTAAAGAATCCCAACCTTTGGATGTCCTATCTCCATACCTCCTTGCCTATAACTATCACACGGCTTTATATATGTTTATATGTACATGTTTATGTGTACCAATTTATGTTTTGTTTAAGGAGTAATTCTTATATTTTTCAGTAGCCTTCATAGTGCCTTGCATTTTTGCATCTAGAAGGCTCTCCATTCATTCATTTCTTCACTCATTTGAACAAGTATAAGAATAGGAGGCACAGAAAGGAGAAAAACAGAATCAATAATTCTAAAAAGTGTGAAACAGAGAAGAGAAATAAGGTGGTAATCTGAAGATGCTGCAGAATTCATATTCTATTTTTTTTAACCTGATGGCTTACTCTTATTTAACAGCCAAGGAGAAGTAGAACATACAAGGGAGAGAAGTAAGCAAAGAGGTAGGTGGGCAGGGCCTCCCTCGAGGAGTGTACAGCTAAAAATTACAGATGTGCAGCTTTTTAGTACAGCTAAAAAGTCACGGTGTCTTCAGCTCCAGGTAGGAGGAGCTTCCAGCCATGAGCAGCCAGCATGTTATAGAAATATTATTGTTTTTATACAAGCCATTTTGTAGACGGTAGATGGGGACTTTTATTAGTCAGAGTTCTCCAGAGGAACAGAACTAATAGGAAGGATGAGGGGGCGGCTTTTAAGGCATCGGCGCATGGGATTGTGGGAGCTGGCAAGTTTGAAATTTGCAGGGCAGGCTGGCAGGCTGGAACTTCTGGCAAAAGCTGATGGTCTAGTCCTGATTCTGAAGGCAGAATTTCTTCCTCACCTGGGGACCTCAGGCTTTTCTATTAAGGCCTTCAACGTCAGTTGGATAAGGCTCACCCGAATATGGAAGGTAATCTGTTTTGACTCAAAGTCTACTGATTTAAACGCTAATCACTTCTAAAAACTACTTTCACAGCAACATGAAAACTGGTATTTGACCAAAAACTGGGTACCATAGCCTAGCCAAGAGATATAAAACTCACCATCACAGGATGGAAGCCGAGGAACCAGGGGAAGGTTCAGCTCTGGGTAGGAGAAGGGTCAGCTCCTCCAATGTAAATGGGAAATGAGGGTGTACTGATGTGGGGTTAGGGAGTTCGCATCAGATGGCTCGCATTTGGCTATGAAGTAGTTGAGATCTGGGATTGGAGGAAGGGACTGAAGGTCTGAAGGTAGTAGATCAGGTTTGCAAAATTCAATGAAGTAAGTGGGAGAGTGAGTTTCCAAGTGAAATAGATTGCTGAGCAGAACTAAGGGCTGGCAATCACAGTCTTATGTGTAGTACAGTCTTCTTAATAAATACTCATGGCATAACTATTTCACAGAAGATGACATATTTATGAGTGTTTACACAGTATTGCTCTTTCTGCTGGCAAACACCACTCTTCAGTTAAGTACTCTGCACTATAGTCTCTTACTCCATCTATTAAGACCTAAGTAGTGTCACCTGTGGTCTGCTTGTTTGGCGACCTTATTATTGTTTGCCTTGTAACACTATGCATATAATAAATATTAAAATTTAATATTTTAAACAGATGACATGGTGTATCAGCTTAAGGAGAAGGATACAACTATAGGCACTATTTAAATGCTAGAAGTATTTTATAGGCTTTTAGCATAGACCCACTGCCCTGTAACTCAATACTAACACACTCCTCTTGCCATCTTTCAAAGGACAAGCTTACATACTGTGTAACAGGCACTCCATAAGTATTTAAATAAACAAATGAAGATATTAGTTTTCTGGATTCTATTTCCTACATCTTTGCCTATTTGCATATCATGCCCCAGAAACTGGCTAGAAGGCAAAGTATATCTAAAGCTTTTGATCCAGTGTTCTCTTCTGCCTCTGTCTGAATGATCTGGTAAGTGGTACTTGTTTATTTGAGAGGTAGTGTGAGGTAGAGGAAATATTTTTAAACCATGGAGTAGGAAGACCTAGGTAGGTGGTGGAAAACTCAAATCCCTACAGAAATATAACACATCTGCTGCAGACAGACATAACACATCTGCGGGCAGATCTTGTAATCTTTGACTCACGTTTTAGTTCAGGCTTTATTACTTACTAGTGCTGTGATTTAGAGAAGTAATTCACCTTCTGCTGGCTTCATTTTCTTTATCTCTAACATGTTAATATTACTCGTTTTACCTAGGGCATACGGTTATAGTGAGGGTTAAATACAATTATATAACACAGCTTTCAGGTTATAACAATACACATCTATTAGTTCAAGACAGAGAGAGAGATTGATTTTAAGGAATTGGCTCATGCATTTATGAAGGCTGGCAAGTCTGAAATCTGTAGAGCAGCCTGGCAGCGTGGAAACTCGAAGAGTTGATCTTGCAGTCCTGAGTCTCATACCTGCAGTTTGGAAACTCACACACGGTTTCTACATTGCAGTCTTGAGGCAGAATTCCTTTTTCTTCAGGAAACCTCTGTCTTTGCTCTTTGGGCCTTCGACTGATTAGATAAGGCCCACCCACATTATGGGTGATAATCTGCTTTACTTAAAGTGTACTGATTTAAATGTTAGTTACATCTAAAAATTACCTTCACAGCAACATTTAGACTGGTGTCTGACCAAACAACTGTGTACAATAGCCCAGCCAGGTTGACACATCAAGTTAATCAACACAATACAGCACTAATACTTGGCTCTTGAGTTAAGCTGCTTAGATTTAATTCTAGTGTCACCTTTTGGGGGCTGAGTCCCCTTGAGCAAATACTGTATTCTCTCTGTAAGTCACTCTCCTTTCCTGTTAAAGCACCTTACAGAGTTGTTATGAGATTAGATGATACACATGATGTGTTCAGAATAGGGTAATGCAGACTAAATGTGCAGGAAATTATGGCTATTATTATTAAATATACATCACTATTATCACTGTTTTTAAAAAATATTTATTTATTTTTGGCTGCATTGGGTCTTCATTGCTGCATGCGGGCTTTCTCTAGTTGCGGCGAGCGGGATCTACTCTTCTTTGCGGTGCGTGGGCTTCTCATTGTGGTGGCTTCTCTTGTTGCGGAGCATGGGCTCTAGGTGCGCGGGCTTCAGTAGTTGTGGCACTGGGGCTCAGTAGTTGTGGCTCACAGACTTAGTTGCTCCGCGGCATGTGGGATCTTCCCTGACCAGAGTTTGAACCCGTGTCCCCTGCATTGGAAGGCAGATTCTTAACCACTGTGCCACCCAGGAAGCCCATCACTGTTTTAAAATATGGAAATATACCAATACAAAACTCTGAAATGGAAAATAAAATTTCACGTTTATTAATCCTATGGCTTTCCTTCCCCAGTAACCTATCATCCTGGATTTATTGGAACAATCACAATTTCAATATTCTGCTCTAATATCTCCTTTAGCACACTCTGTTTTTCAGAACTTTCATTGTGATGTTTGGCTTACAAAATATTTGTGCTATAAAAAGCAATTGACCTTTATAAGATGGTAGTTAAGCCTGGCTGCTCAGACTCATGGTTTATTCTATAGTTTAACAGAGAACCAGCAAATTAGTTAGCCATCTGCCAGATAAGAAGCCTCATTGCTTTGCAGGCAGTATCTTAGTAATTGATTCTTAATTTCATGCAAAGTTATTCATTAATTTTTTGCCATAATCTCAGAGGGTTATAGTTTATTTATTTCTCTGCATCTGAACATACCAGCATCATCTAAAACAATTTATTGATATGTGATTTTATTTGCTAATACTCATGTGGACTTACCATTTCCAACTCTTATTGGTTTTTCAGTTACTTAATTAACTTTGAGATTTCCTTCTGTCACATAAGTGTATATTCAATAAGTTCCCCATTCCATTAGAGTAACTGTATGTAGGCAGATCTATGGGTTCTTAATGTGTCTCTGAACCAGTTCTCTTTAGATGAAAAATAATTTAGCTTAGAAAAAGAAACTAGAAATTAAGAAAGGAATTCAAAATTTTAAAAGGTCAGTTAAATGACCTTTATTATTAGAACTAATCTAATACTTACCTGTTTTTGAGACAAAACTTTAACATGGATTTACTAAGTTATGAATGAATAAGAAGTCATTTTCTGTTGCATTTACAGAGCTGAGATCAAGAACTGGCCACCAAGGAAGGCTATCACAGGCTGGCAGTGAGTTGGCAATGCCACTCTGACCCAGGGCCTGGATCCTCAATTTCATCAGGTCCTCAGTCGACTTGATTCTCAGGAACAACCCGTAAAAATCAAGCTCATAAATGATTGCTATGTAATTTAGAACGTTGGTTTATCTATTTACACTGGAGGCTGTTTCTATCGAAAGATTAATCTAAGGTACTGCCCTCTTCTGGTATCAAAGTCCCTGAAAACCTGAATTAGCATTTAAAATTATATTTAGAGAATTCACGGTTAGGGTAAAAGGACGTGAATAGTCGCATCTATGTTAGAGGAGCAATTTAGTTTTATGTTATGACGCATCTCTACTTCCTTGGTGTGATGGGTTGAAAAGTGTTTTGAGACAACACTTGATGCCAGTGAAAAAAGAATGCTATGCTTGAACGACAATGCCTTACGTCTGTCCAAGATTTCTGGTGTGAGCCCAGTGTGCCATGTATCTGTCACCTTTGATCTAAGCTATTTTTTTTAACATCTTTATTGGAGTATAATTGCTTCACAATGGTGTACCGGCTTCCACCTTACAACCAAGTGAATCAGCTATACATATGCATATATCCCCATATCTCTTCCCTCTTGTGTCTCCTTCCCACCCTCCCTATCCCACCCCTTTAGGTGGTCACAAAGCACCGAGCTGATCCCTGTGCTATGTGGCTGCTTCCCACTAGCTATCTATTTTACATTTGGTAGTGTATATATGTCCATGCCACTCTCTCACTGCGTCCCAGCTTACCCTTCCCCCTCCCCATGTCCTCAAGTCCATTCTCTACATCTGCATCTTTATTCCTGTCCTGCCCCTAGGTTTTTCAGAACATTTTTTTTTTTTTTAGATTCCACATGTATGTGTTAGCATACGGTATTTGTTTTTCTCTTTCTGACTTACTTCACTCTGTATGACAGGCTCCAGGTCCATCCACCTCACTACAAATAACTCAATTTCATTTCTTTTTATGGCTGAGTAATATTCCATATGTGCCACATCTTCTTTATCCATTCATCTGTCGATGGACACTTAGGTTGCTTCCATGTCCTGGCTACTGTAAATAGAGCTGCAATGAACATTGTGGTACATGACTCTTTTTGAATTATGGTTTTTTCAGGGTATATGCCCAGTAATGAGACTGCTGGGTCATATGGTAGTTATATTTTTAGTTTTTTAAGGAACCTCCATACTGTTCTTCATAGTGGCTGTATCAACTTATGTTCTCACCAACAGTGCAAGAGGGTTCCCTTTTCTCCACACCCTCTCCAGCATTTATTGTTTGTAGATTTTTTGATTATGGTCATTCTGACTGATGTGAGGTGATACCTCATTGTAGTTTTGATTTGCATTTCTCTAATGATTAGTGATGCGGACAACTTGTTCTTTCATGTGTTTGTTGGCAATCTGTATGTCTTCTTTGGAGAAACGTCTATTTAGGTCTTCTGCCCATTTTAGGATTGGGTTGTTTGTTTTTTTGATATTGAGCTGCATGAGCTGCTTGTAAATTTTGGAGATTAATCCTTTG
>NW_020837947.1:31688995-31744452 GCF_003676395.1 Aethalodelphis obliquidens | reverse complement strand
CTGGGCATGGCCCTGATAACCTCATCTTACATAAAGAAACTGACTGCTTAAGAAAATATTTTTTGGGTTTTTTTTTTTGGTATTTCAATTGGGATTAGCCTAAAGATGACATATAATATATATACACTAGACTTCAAAATGGTTTACACATTCTGCATGACTCTAAAAATTACTTCAGAGAGCTGTGAATAAATTTTTCTTCAGGGTATTTCAGACTAATCTAAGAAAATCTTTGCCTGAACAGTCCTTTGCGTGTATTTTTTTAGAAAGAATTCTACTCTGTCTCCAGTTATTAATGTTTATTTCTTTTGTGAAGTTCTTTAGATGCTTCAAAAAGAAAGATTAATGATTAAGTACCAAGGTAAAATGTTATTATTCCTTTTTCATTCATGCATTGCATTTTCTAATACCATATTAATCATTATTATTACATATTTATTAATGTTTCTACTTCCAAGAATTTATTTTAATTTTTCCGATGACATTTATTTTTCAATATGACTGTGAGGATGGTCTCAAAATTATATAACTCCCTGATTTTTGGTTCTTCAGAAGATTGTACACTTTTGAGTATCCTGACTGTCCCAAACATCTCCAAGTCCTTCATCTCTAAGGTCAATTTTCTCTTCAATATCTAACAAACACAGTCCAATCATTCATCTAGATTTTTTGCAGGTAGTTCATCTCTTGTTACTGGAGTTTCTTCCTTTCATATTTTTGAGCTCTGAGAATTTTAATTTTCCCATAAATCCTTCTGATTATTGTGTACCTACATTAGTTTCAGTTAAAATGTTTTCAGCTTCAACCAGCATGAAATCCAACCTAAACTGGGCTCAAAAAAGTAAGTGTTGACTCATATCAGATGATCTCCAGAGTAAGGCATGTCTCAGAGCCAGTTGTTTGATGAGAAGGACTGAGTTCTTGCTGTGTTTCCCCACTACATCCTCTGGATCAATTTCATCCCAAATTTTTCTTGTGATCATAGGATGGGGGTTGATAACAATTGAAACTACAGAGTTCCATTTTCAACCCTAGGAAGAAGGAGGTTGAACTTTTATAGCTTTCTCTTAAGAGGCAAGACACTTCTTTCCCAGAAGCCTATAGCAAAACTCTCCTCACTTCTCATTGGTATAAACTGGCTTAAGCATTTCCACCAACAACCTCCAGCAGGGAAGATAAAATAAACGTAATGGGTGCATATTAATCAGTGAGTCTTGCTGCCTCCCCCAGCCCCTGCCTCAGACAGAAAATGGGTACTGAGTAGTCAATCATTCCACAGCATGCTGCTATGGACTAATGTTTTAGGTTTTTCTACTGGTTTCCACTTACTACATTATACCTACTTTCCCAGACTGCTGTTACTTCTCTCCCTGCTTGGCCCTAGCCATGGACACAACAACAAGCTTAATTATCCCCTACATAGGCATTCAGTGAAGACATTAGAAGACTACTGCTTGGGTAATAAAACTTAATACTATCATATATTACTGTTCTTGGAGCTGATCAACTCAGTGCCATCTCTGCCCATTGAACATTACTGTCTTTAATACCTTTCTTGTCTTCATCATCTGGGGAAGCATGTCTCCTCCAAGGAGGGGTGCTTTTCACTTTTTCTTTCTTCCCCAAAATCAAAACCCACAAAATTCTGTCTTTCAGGTCACATTGGGGTTGGGGGAGGAAAAGGTACACTTATACCATACAAGGCCATTGACCTCCAAATTAATATTTTAAGTTTGATCTCTCTGTTGTGTTCTGAGCTAAAGCAGCCAATGTCTATTTTAATGGAGCCACTGTCTCCATTTAGATATCTAATGAGCAACTCAAACTTGACATGGCCAAAAGTGAATTCTTGATTCCTTCTCTACCCTACACTTTTCCTCCCTCAGGCATCTTCATAAATAGAAAGACAATTTCTTATTTATAGAACCCCATTTATCCAGTTTAAGAAGCCCCAAATCAAAGTAGAATCATATCATTTTTTTTTCTTTTTCTTCCAAACACACATACAGTTTGTCAGCAAGTTCTATTGGCCATATAGGCAAAAACATATCTTGAATCTGTCTACTTCTCTTTTCTTCACTGCTACTACCCCAGTCAAAAATTCCATCATTATTCACCTAACTTGCCTCTTAACCTTTCTCCCAGTTTTCACTTTTGCACCTATACAATTTATTGAACAAGCAATGGCCTAGTGAGCTTTGAAAACCATGTGTAAAATCATGTCACTTCTCTCCTGAATATACTCTAGATTTTAATTCTTACTATTTATATGTGTTGCAACTATACACTCCCAGTTTCTGTCCAGCTTTTCATCTTCTAAAAATGTTTTGATAACATAAAACTTTAATTTTAAAGTGGTTGAATATATCAATACTTTCTATTAAAGTTTGTCATCTCTGTTTTTCCTTAATAAATGCTAGCTTGAGTTTCTTAGCACAGTTCTCCATATTTTCTCCTGAAAATTCTTAATGTTTCCCCTTTCAAATTTAAGTTTTTAAACCTCCTGGGATGGATTTTTGTGTATCATGTGAGTTACATATCAATTTTCAACTCCCTCTTGAAAGAGCACCGGAATCACAACTAACTGCTGAATAAACATCAAGAGGAAGACACTGGAACTCACCAGAAAAGTTACCCCACATCCAAAGACAAAGGAGAAGCCAAAATGAGACAGTAGGAGGGGCGCAATCACAACAAAATCAAAAGCTTTACAGACAAGCAAAAGCTAAGAGAATTCAGCACCACCAAACCAGCTCTACAACAAATGCTAAAGGAACTTCTCTAAGTGGGAATCACAAGAGAAGAAAAGGATCTACAAAAACAAACCCAAAACAATTAAGAAAATGGTAATAGGAACATACATATCGATAATTACCTAAAACATGAATGGATTAAATGCTCCAACCAGAAGACACAGGCTTGCTGAATGGATACAAAAACAAGACCCATATATATGCTGTCTACAAGAGACCCACTTCAGACTTAGGGACACATACAGACTGAAAGCAAGGGGATGGAAAAAGATATTCCATGCAAATGGAAATCAAAAGAAAGCTGTAGTAGCAATACTCATATCAGATAAAAGAGACTTTAAAATAAAGAATGTTACAAGAGACAAGGAAGGATACCACATAATGATCAAGGGATCAACCCAAGAAGAAGATATAACAATTATTAATATATATGCACCCAACATAGGAGAACCTCAATACATAAGGCAACTGCTAACAGCTATAAAAGAGGAAATTGACAGTAACACAATAATAGTGGGGGACTTTGACATCTCACTTACACCAATGGACAGGTCATCCAAACAGAAAACTAAGACGGAAACACAAGCTTTAAATGACACAATAGACCAGATAGCCTTAATTGATATTTATAGGACATTCCATCCCAAAACAGCAGATTACACTTTCTTCTCAAGTGTGCCCAGAACATTCTCCAGGATAGATCATATCTTGGGTCACAAATCAAGGCTCAATAAATTTAAGAAAGTTGAAATCATATCAATCATCCTTTCCGACCACAACGCTATGAGATTAGAAATCAATTACAGGGAAAAAATGTAAAAAACACAAACACATGGAGGCTAAACAATACGTTACTAAATAAACAAGAAATCACTGAAGAAATCAAAGAGGAAATAAAAAAGTACCTAGAGACAAATGACAATGAAAATACGATGATCCAAAACTTATGGGATGCAGCAAAAGCAGTTCTAAGAGGGAAATTTTTAGCAATACAAGCCTACCTCAAGAAACAACGAACAGCTCATATAAAAAATCTAACCTTACACCTAAAGGAACTAGAGAAAGAAGAAGAAACAAAACCCTAAGTTAGTAGAAGGAAAGAAATCATAAAGATCAGAGCAGAAATAAATGAAATAGAAACAAAGAAAACAATAGCAAAGATCAAGAAAACTAAAAGCTGGTTCTTTTAGAAGATAAACAAAATTGATAAACCATTAGCCAGACACATCAAGAAAAAGAGGGAGAGGACTCAAATCAATAAAATTAGAAATGAAAAAGGAGAAGTTACAACAGGCATTGCAGAAATACAAAGCATCCCAAGAGACTACTACAAGCATCTCTATGCCAATAAAATGGACAACCTGGAAAAAATGGACAAAGGCTTAGAAAGGTATAACCTTCCAAGACTGAACCAGGAAGAAATAGAAAATATGAACAGACCAATCACAAGCAATGAAATTGAAACTGTGATTAAAAATCTTCCAACAAACAAAAGTCCAGGACCAGATGGCTTCACAGGTGAATTCTATCAAACATTTAGAGAAGAGCTAACACCCATCCTTCTCAAACTCTTTCAAAAAATTGCAGAGGAAGGAACACTCCCAAACTCATTCTATGAGGCCACCATCACCCTGATACTAAAACCAGAGAGAGATACTACATGCTGCGGACCAGCCGGGGAAAGAGGATCTCACCACCCAACGTCAGAAAGGAAGGGGTAAGGAACTGAAATAGCACTGCTGGATGGGGTCAGAAGGACCAAGACAACTGATGGTTGTAAGGCAATTTTATTATGTTACAGTTGCAGATTATATAGACTAGTAAAAGGAAGGTTGCCAGATGGTGGTATACATTATCTAAAGACTGTCTCAGCTCAAGGTTAACTTCCCTGGGAGAAAACCCAGAAACCCAGAATCATCAAAAATAACCTGCACGTGCAGGGGGGAGACATCTTTGCTTGTCTCATTTTACATTCTTTCTGATCTCTGGGCCCTGGTGATTTATCTCCCATGGAATGGAACAAGGAGGGGGACAAGTAGGGACAGTCCCTTCGAGCAGCGGCAGCATGCCTGGCATGTCCACAGCCTGCTCTCAGGGCTGACTGCTTCCCACAGCTACAAAAAAAGAAAATTACAGTCCAATATCACTGATGAATATAGATGCAAAAATCCTCAACATAATACTAGCAAACAGAATCCAACAACACATTAAAAGGATGATACACATTGATGAAGTGGGAATTATCCCAGGGATGCAAGGATTCTTCAATGTACGTCAATCAATCAATATGATACACCATATTAAAAACTTAAAGAAGAAAAACCATATGATCATCTCAATAGATCCAGGAAAAGCTTTTGACAAAATTCAATACCCATTTATGATAAAAGCTCTCCAGAAAGTGGGCATAGAGGGAATATACCTCAACATAATAAAGGTCATATATGACAAACCCACGGCAAACATTATTCTCAATGGTGAAAAACTGAAAGCATTTCCTTTAAGATCAGGAACAAGACAAGGATGTCCACTCTCACCACTATTATTCAATATAGTTTTGGAAGTCCGAGCCACAGCAACCAGAGAAGAAAAAGAAATAAAAGGAATACAAATTGGAAAGGAGAAGTAAAACTGTCACTGTTTGCAGATGACATGATACTATACATAGAGAAATGCAAATCAAAACTACAATGAGGTATCACCTCATACCAGTTAGAAAGGGCATCATCAGAAAATCTACAAACAACAAATGCTGGAGAGGATGTGGAGAAAAAGGAACCCTCTTGTACTGTTGGTGTAATGTAAATTCATACAGCCACTATGGAGAACAGTATGGAGGTTCCTCAAAAACCTAAAAATAAAAGCACCATACAACCCAGCAATCCCAGCACTCTGGGCATATACCCAGAGAAAACCATAATTCAAAAAGACACATGCACCCCAATGTTCATTGCAGCAGTATTTACAATAGCCAGGACATGGAAGCAGCCGAAATGCCCATCGACAGACGAATGGATAAAGAAGATGTGGTACATATATACAATGGAATATTAATCAGCCATAAAAAGGAACGAAATTGGGTCATTTGTAGAGACGGGGATGGATCTAAAGACTGTCATACAGAGTGAAGTAAGTCAGTAAGAGAAAAACAAATATCATATATGAACGCATATATGTGGAATCTAGAAATATGGTACAGATGAACCAGTTTGCAGGGCAGAAATTGAGACACAGATGTAGAGAACAAATGCATGGACACCAAAGGGAGAAAGTGGCAGGGTGGTGGTGGTGGTGGTGGTATGAATTGGGAGATTGGGATTGACATATATACACTAATATGTATAAAATGGATAGCTAATAAGAACCTGCTGTATAAAAAAATAAAATTCAAAGAAAAAATAATGAAAAAAATTTTTTTTCTTTTTTCCCACATGGTTACACAATTGTTCTGTCAATATTATTGAATATTCCCCTTTCCCCTCTGATCTAAAATGCTAAATTTGTTCATAACTCAAGTTTCCATAAATGTGTGGATTAGTGGTAGGGACTCTCTTTTTAGTTCCTCAGCCAAATTCTCTATCTCTGTGCTAATATAATATTTATATCTTAATTAATAGACCTTTATACATTTTTACTGCAGTTAAAGCAAATATCCCTGACTTATTCTTTTGCCTCAGAAGAATTTTGGCTCTTCTCAGGACTCTTTGATCTTCAGTGCATAGAATCCCCTTGCTAAGTTCCACACACAAAAAAATCATGCTGACGTTTTAATTCTAATTCCATCCAAACGTTAAGTTAATGAGAGTAAAATTGATATCTTTTTGATTATGTTGAGTCTTTCTTTCCAAGAACATGGTATGTTGATTTATTTATTCAGGTATTTAAAAATATCTTTCAATAAAATTTTATTATTTTTCTACAATGCTTACACATTTTTATAGTTTTTTTTTGTTTGCCATTATAAATAGTAAAATTGCATTGTCTATTTGTTGCTGGTATAAAAAAATAAATAAGTCTTGTTTTCAGCAACTCTGGTAAACTCTTAATCCTAATAATTTTTCTATAGCTTCTTGGGTTTTCTGAGTAGACAATTAACTATATCATCCATGTCATCTAAGTAATGACAGTATTCGTTCCTTATTTTAAATACTCTATCCTTTTACTTATATTTTTCTTGCCTTATTTTCCTGACTGTGATCTCTAGAAAAATGTTAAATAGAAATTGTGATAGTGGGAATCATTGTGACTACTTTAGAATCCTGATTCTAAAGAGAAGGTTTACAGCATTTCAATATTAAGAAAAATGATAGCTATGTAGGCCTTTGTAGATTCCCTTTATCAGGTTACGGACATCCCTTCTATTCCTAGTTAGATAACAATTTTAACCATGAATGGATACTAAATTCCATTAAACGTTTTTCCTGAGTCTATAAAGAAGATCATATGGTTTTTCTACTTTCAAATATTACTGGTGTGAAATGTGTTGATTGATCATCCCATATTCAACCAACCTTGAAATCTTGGAATAAACACAACTTGGCAATCACATATTATCTTTTTAAATATATTGCTAAATTGATTTGCTAATATTTTTTTTAGGACCTTTACACTCATACAAAAATGTTTAATTCTTTCTCAAACTATTCTTGGATGATTTAAGCACTAAGTCAGTATTCAAGCAGGAAAATACAGGACTATTCTAGATATTTCAAGAAGTGGAAACATAATATAGGGCATTAAATTCGTTACAAAGTTATTGGGTGGGTTAGAGGAACACAAAGGGAAAAATTAGTTACTCAATGATACCTAGTACCTATGATTGCTATGATTCTGAGGCTGCTGCAGTTGAAAGGGAGTTGAAAAATCACGTAACCCACTCTTATAGGTGGCTGCCACTGCCCAGCTGAAGCTGCCATTGCTGGAGGAACTGCCAGAAATGAGAAATCACTTCATTTTTCTCATCTTTCAATCTCTTGTCAGAGCCTCAAATCAGCAGAAATTAACAGAAATCCAGATGACAAGGAGACTATGAGATATAGTTTGCAAGCTTCTAACCCCAGAGAAAAGTATAAAGGGCAAGTACAGAGTAGAGGGAGAACATTATCCAAAATAGGTATCAAGATTCATACTAACCTCATAAAATGAGCCAGGAAATGTTCTTTCTTCTGTTCTCTGGAAGAGTTCATTGAATATTTGGTAGAACTAGCTGATAAACCATCTGAGCCTGTTTCTTTTTTGTAAAGATTCGAAACTACTGGTTTAAGTATTAACTATAGATTCACTACTGGGATTCTATTTCTATAATGTGACAAAGGATAAGCATGATCTAACTATTGTTCTGACTTTCTCACTTTCTCTGTCTGCTAACTTCTTTGAATTATTTTAATCTATTTTCCCTGTATTTTCTGTGCTTTTGAAACACTTTCGTGTATCTAAAATATTTTGTAATATTTATAAAATCACAAAGCCCAAATTTTATACACATATCTAAACTTACACATGCAGTGAAAAAGGAAGCATTGACTAACTATGAGAGACCGTATATGGGGTGAATACAGCTGTGAGCAGGGCTGGCTTCATGCACATGTGAACTGTGCATTGCACAGAGCCCCATGTTTGAAGGGCCCAGTCTTGGTTTATTGCTCTGTTGTTGCTGTCTTGAAATTCTTAATTTTTGAAGGTGGTGAGTATTGGAGTTTGGAGTTAAGCTTTCTTTTTTGTTTTTGTATTTTTCTGTTTTTGGTAATTGCTAAAAAGTATTCAATAACCATGAAAATAAGTATTCTTCTAAGGCCTTATTAAAAATATAACTCAAATATTCTTTAAGGGAGGAATTAGAGTATTAATTTAGGAAACCCAGGTTTACGATTTAATATGGGAAAAATGGCTTAATATTCAGTTGGATTGTTCCACAAACAGTGGGAAGAACAGAGAATTTACTTTTGAAAACTGAATAACTGTGATCCTCAATGTATTTTTGTAGGATTTTATTACAGAGTTAATTTAGGTCAATTGGCTGTTAATGATTAGTCCACAAGTTAGAATAAGTTTTAAATAGCTTTGGTTATAAAATTAAGTAGGCCAATACTTTATTTAATTTGATCATTCTAATCAATTTTTAAAATATGAGCCAGTTATTTAGAAATGAAGATCTGTAAAAAGTCCATTTCCACATTGCCAATTGAGACCTGTACTTTCATAATGTCTTTTGACATTGACATAAGTGGCTGACCATGAGGGAGATGAGTTTCATCTCATAGGGAGCCAAGGGCTTCCCATCCAATATTTTAAATTTAACTTTTTAGGGAACATAAAGAATTTGTTGAGTTATATGTGATAAAATCCTAGGAGAAGAATGTGAGAAGTCTCATATTCTGCTCCACATTAGGCCTCCCCAGTCAAACAAGGTTCTGTTTGGTTTTTACTTTGTTCCTTTGGGTTTACTTGGTTTAGCTCTAAGCTAGTTTTTTTTTTTTTTTTTTGCGGTACGCGGGCCTCTCACTGTTGTGGCCTCTCCCGTTGCGGAGCACAGGCTCTGGACGCGCAGGCTCAGTGGCCATGGCTCACGGGCCCAGCCGCTCCGCGGCACGTGGGATCCTCCCGGACCGGGGCACGAACCCGTGTCCCCTGCATCGGCAGGCGGACTCTCAACCACTGTCTAGGCTAGTTTTGATCAAACCAGGAACTGGAGTGCATGACCAACAAATTCCTGGGGGAGTCTCCCTCAGAAAGTGAAGATAAAGTCCCAGAGGATTTTGAGATGTCTATAAATTCTGGAAAGGGCCAAGAGGCCTTCTTTCCATCTCAACCTCCTTGATTTGGCAAGTTCAAAGATTCATGCTACTTGATATATACATATATGTGTATATATATATATATATATATATATATATACATATATAGTAGAAAAGGTCCTAGGAGAGAAATTTCATCTGTAAAATGACCTGGAAAGATTCCAAGATCCCAATTTTGATGGTGACACAGCATACCTTGTAAAAGATACAAGTAGAATAAATTTGGGGGCTGGTGGGTAGGTCCTAGATAACTAGATTAAGACTCTGGAACAAGAGAATGATAATGTCTGCTTCAAAGCAAGGCAAAAATTCCTTTTCAAAGAAGCAGAGTTACTTTGATGTAGAAGAAAATCAAGGTGCTGAAAATTCTTCCTAGATACTGATTCACAATGGCCATTTGACTTAGATCCAAGTAAAGGTGTCCCGACGTACTTGGGAGAGAAATTTGTGAGGCTATCTTTCAGGAGAAAAATACCAGTATTAATATTAGAATAGCCAACATTTATTGAGAAATTAAAATGAGTATATGTTGTTCTTTACATGTTATAGTTCTTAATTCTCTTAATAACTCTTAGCTATTATCTTTATTTTAATGATGAAGAATCATAGGCTTAGAGAGTTTAAATAACTTTACAAAATTAGGGAGTGGCAAAATCAGGACTCATATTCTAATCTCTGGTGGTAAGACTCGGCTACTACTACAGCAGGCTTTTTACGTAAGTTTGACCTCAGTGAGAAGAGATCCTTCTCCAAATCCACTGAAGGAGGGTCAGAGGATTTTAAACACTGTGGTCACAAATGGGAAGATGCAGGTGGAGTACTTGATATCCTGCCTGGCATTTTGTAAACTGTCAGAAAATATCATTTCTCATGATACAGGAAATTAGAATGAAAAGCATAAGAGGTTAGGTGGGAGATTCTAAGTTCTGGGTTTGTAACCCAGCTTGTTGTGTGACTTTCAGAAAGTTTCACATTTCTTTTTTTTTTTTTTTTTTTTTTTGCGGTACGCGGACCTCTCACCGCTGCGGCCCCTCCCGCCGCGGAGCACAGGCTCCGGACGCACAGGCTCAGCAGCCACGGCTCACGGGCCCAGCCGCTCCGCGGCATGTGGGATCCTCCCAGACCAGGGCACGAACCCGTGTCCCCTGCATCGGCAGGCGGACTCTCAACCACTGTGCCACCAGGGAAGCCCGGTTTCACATTTCTTACTTGTAAAATAGGGACAACAGTATTCTCCATTTTGTAGGGTTGTTGTGGTCATCAGATAAGTTGGTGCTAGTGTTAGCACTCTGCCTGGCACACACACACGCACAAATGCTCAAGAAATGGTAGCTATTGTTGTTGAATGTTGTTGTTGTTTCTTTTAATATTGGAGCTACAAAGTTAGTGTTAGTGCTTTTAATATCCTTGACATCAGAAGCCACAGAGTCAATAAATCAGACCGAGAGGCACAGGTAAAATCCTCAGAAGCAGCAAGGCTATAGCTCACATAGCCACCAAGCAGTGGAACTGAAACAGAGTAGCAAGAAGTCTAAAAGTCACCAAGGAGTATGAGCTTCCTTGCACCCTCCCAGAGGAAGGAGGAGACTCATGGGATTAGGGGCACCAATTATTGTGTGGAGTAGGGAGTCAGAATCCAGACCATTTTCACGGCGATCGTGTGTGTTACGACGTCCTTGCGTGTTCTCTTCTAAGCTCCTGTACCATTGGAAAGTAAAAGTTCCATACCTGACTCCTTTTTAATTGTATACATCACCCTTCCCAGATTGCTCCTTCCGGCTCAGAAAGCAATCACCTAATAATATCATATGAAGGAGAAAAACCTTTCTGCTATGTACAAAATTGCAGGTAATTCTGTTGTTCAATTAAGATAATACCGTTTCTGAGCGTAACCTCCTGTCCTAAATTGAAACCCTAAATAGGCTGCAGACATATAGAAAAATTAGAGAGTAGTGTACCCATAGTTTCTCTCTCCTTTTTTTTTTTTAACATCTTTATTGGAATATAATTGCTTTACAATGGCGTGTTAGTTTCTGCTTTATAACAAAGTGAATCAGCTATACATATACATATATCCCAATATCTCCTCCCTCTAGCATCTCCCTCCCACCCTCCGTATCCCACCCCTCTAGGTGGTCACAAGGCACCGAGCTGATCTCCCAGCGCTATGTGGCTGCTTCCCACTAGCTAGCTATTTTACATTTGGTAGTATATATATGTCCATGCCACTCTCTCACTTTGTCCCAGCTTACCATTCCCCCTCCCCATGTCCTGAGGTCCATTCTCTACATCTGCATCTTTATTCCTGTCCTGCCCTTAGGTTTTCCAGAACATTTTTTTCTGTTTTTTTTTTTTTACATTCCATATACATGTGGAATACAGTATTTGTTTTTCTCTTTCTGACTTACTTCACTCTGTATGACAGACTCTAGGTCCATCCACCTCACTACAAATAACTCAATTTCGTTTCTTTTCATGGCTGAGTAATATTCCATTGTATATATGTGCCACATCTTCTTTATCCATTCATCTGTGGATGGACACTTAGGTTGCTTCCATGTCCTGGCTGTTGTAAATAGAGCTGCAATGAACATTGTGGTACATGACTCTTTTTGAATTATGGTTTTCTCAGGGTATATGCCCAGTAGTGGGATTGCTGGGATATATGGTGCTTCTATTTTTAGTTTTCTAAGGAACCTCCATACTGTTCTCCATAGTGGTTGTATCAATTTCCATTCCCACCAACATTGAAAGAGGGTTCCCTTTTCTCCACACCCTCTCCAGCATTTATTGTTTGTAGATTTTTTGATCATGGCCATTCTGACCAGTGTGAGGTGATACCTCATTGTAGTTTTGATTTGCATTTCTCTAATGATTAGTGATGTTGAGCATCCTTTCATGTGTTTGTTGGCAATCTGTATATCTTTGGAGAAATGTCTGTTTAGGTCTTCTACCCATTTTAGGATTGGGTTGTTTGTTTTTTTGATATTGAGCTGCATGAGCTGCATGTAAATTTTGGAGATTAATCCTTTGTCAGTTGCTTTGATTGCAACTACTTTCTCCCATTCTGAGGGTTGCTTTTCGTCTGCCTTATGGTTTCCTTTGCTGTGCAAAAGATTTTAGTTTCATTAGGTCCCATTTGTTTATTTTTGTTTTTATTTCCATTTCTCTAGGAGGTGAGTCAAAAAGGATCTTGCTGTGATTTATGTCATAGAGTGTTCTGACTATGTTTTCCTCTAAGAGTTTTGTAGTGTTTGGTCTTACATTTAGGCCTCTAATCCATTTTGAGTTTAGTTTTGTGTATGGTGTTAGGGAGTGTTATAATTTCATTCTTTTACATGTAGCTGTCCAGTTTTCCCAGCACCACTTATTGAAGATGCTGTCTTTTCTCCATTGTATATCCTTGCCTCCTTTGTCATAGATTAGTTGACCATAGGTGCATGGGTTTATCTCTGGGCTTTCTCTCCTGTTCCATTGATCTATATTTCTGTTTTTGTGCCAGTACATATTGTCTTGAATACTGTAGCTTTGTAGTATAGTGTGAAGTCCAGGAGCCTGATTCCTCCAGCTCTGTTTTTCCTTCTCAAGATTGATTTGTCTATCCGGAGTCTTCTGTGTTTCCATACAAATTGTGAAATTTTTTGTTCTAATTCTGTGAAAAATGCCAGTGGTAGTTTGATAGGGATTGCATTGAAGGTGTAGATTGCTTTGGGTAGTATAGCCATTTTCACAATGTTGATTCTTCCAATCCAAGAACATGGTATATCTCTCCATCTGTTTGCATCACATTTAATTTCTTTCATCCATGTCTTATAGTTTTCTGCATACAGGTCTTTTGTCTCCTTAGGTAGGTTTATTCCTAGGTGTTTTATTCTTTTTGTTGCAGTGGTAAATGGGAGTGTTTCACTCCCATTGGTGGTGCTGAATTGTCTTAGCTTTTTCTTGTGTGTAAAGGTTTTAATTTCTCTATCCAATCTGAATGAGATCCTTGCTGGTTAGAGTAATCTTGGTTGTAGCTTTTTCCCTTTCATCACTTTAAATATGTCCTGCCACTCCCTTCTGGCTTGCAAAGTTTCTGCTGAAAAGTCAGCTGTTAACCTTATGGGGATTCCTTTGTATGTTATTTGTTGTTTTTCCCTTGCTGCTTTTAATATGTTTTCTTTGTATTTAATTTTTGATAGTTTGATTAATATATGTCTTGGCATATTTCTCCTTGGATTTGTCCTCTATGGGACTCTCTGTGCTTCCTGGACTTGATTATTTCCTTTCCCATATTTGGGAAGTTTTCAACTATAATCTCTTCAAATATTTTCTCAGTCCCTTTCTTTTTCTCTTCCTCTTCTGGGACCCCTATAATTCGAATGTAGGTGTGTTTAATGTTTTCCCAAAGGTCTCTGAGACTGTCCTCAATTCTTGTCATTCTTTTCTTTTTTATTCTGCTCTGCATTAGTTATTTCCACTATTTTATCTTCCCGGTCACTTACCCATTCTTCTGCCTCAGTTATTCTGCTATTGATTCCTTGTAGAGAATTTTTAATTTCATTTATTGTGCTGTTCATTATTGTTTGTTTCCTCTTTAGTTCTTCTAGGTCCTTGTTAAACGTTTCTTGTATTTTCTCCATTCTATTTCCAAGATTTTGGATCATCTTTACTATCATTACTATGAATTCTTTTTCAGGTAGACTGCCTATTTCCTCTTCATTTGTTTGGTCTGGTGGCTTTTCCCCTTGCTCCTTTATCTGCTGTGTGTTTCTCTGTCTTCTCATTTTGCTTAACTTACTGTGTTTGGGGTCTCCTTTTTGTAGGCTGCAGGTTCGTAGTTCCCATTGTTTTTGATGTCTTCCCCCAGTGGTTAAGGTTGGTTCATTGGGTTCCTTAGGCTTCCTGGTGGAGGGGACTGGTGCCTGTGTTCTTGTGGATGAGGCTGGATCTTGTCTTGTTGATGGGCAGGACTGCATCCCATGGTGTGTTTTGGGGTGTCTGTGAACTTATTATGATTTTAGGCAGCCTCTCTGCTAATGAGTGGGGTTGTGTTCCTGTCTTGCTAGTTGTTTGCCCTAGGGTGTCCAACACTGTAGCTTGCTAGTCGTTGAGTGGAGCTGGGTCTTAGCATTGAGATGGAGATCTCTGGGAGAGCTTTCGTCATTTGATATTACGTGGATCCGGGAGGTATCTGGTGGACCAATGTCCTGAACTCAGCTCTCCCACCTCAGAGGCACAAGCCTGACCCCCGGCTGGAGCACCAAGATGCTGTTAGATGTTAGATGCCACATAGCTCAGAAGAAAAGGGAGAAAAAAAGAAAGGAAAGAAAGAATGAAAGAAAGAAAAGAAAAGAAAGTTATTAAAAAATAATTAATAAAAATTAAAAAGTAATTAAAAAAACAAGATAGAAAGAAAGAAGAGAGCAACCAAACCAAAAATCAAATCCACCAATGATAACAAGCACTGAAAACTATATTTAAGAAAACCCCCAAAATGGACCAACAGAGTCCTAGGATAAATGGTAAAAGCAAAGCTATAGAGACAAAATCACACAAAGAGGCATACACACACACACTCACAAAAAAAGAAAAAGGAAAATATATATATACCTATATATACTAAAAAAAGAAAGGAAAAGAGCATCCAAATCAATAAACAAATATACCAATTCTAATAAACACTAAATACTAAACTAAGATAAACATAAAACCAGAAACAAATTTGATGCAGAAAGCAAACCCCAAGTCTACAGTTGCTCCCAAAGTCCACCACCTCAATTTTTGGATGATTCATTGTCTATTCAGGTATTCCAGAGATGCAGGGTACATCAAGTTGATTGTGGAGATTTAGTCCACTGCTCCTGAGGCTGCTGGGAGAGATTTCCCTTTCTCTTCTTTGTTTGCACAGCTCCTGGGGTTCAGATTTGGATTTGGCCCCGCCTCTGCGTGTAGGTCGCCTGAGGGCATTTGCTCTTTGTTCAGACTGGACGGGGTTAAAGTAGCAGCTGATTGGGGGCTCTGGCTCACTCAGGCCGGGGAGAGGGAGGGGTACGGATGCGGGGTGAGCTTGCGGCGGCAGAGGCCAGCGTGACGTTGCACCAGCCTGAGGCGCGCCGTGCGTTCTCCCGGGGAAGTTGTCCCTGGATCACGGGACCCTGGCAGTGGCGGGCTGCACAGGCTCCCGGGAGGGGAGGTGTGGATAGTGACCTGTGCTCGCACACAGGCTTCTTGGTGGCAGCAGCAGCAGCCTTAGCGTCCCATGCCCGTCTCTGGTGTCCGCGCTGATAGCCGTAGCTTGCACCCATCTCTGGAGCTCGTTTAGGCGGCGCTCTGAATCCCCTCTCCTCATACACCCCGAAACAATGGTCTCTTGCCTCTTAGGCAGCTCCAGACTTTTCCCCAGACTCCCTCCCGGCTAGCTGCGGCGCACTAGCCCCTTCAGTCTGTGTTCACACAGCCAACCCCAGTTTTCTCCCTGGGATCCGACCTCCAAAGCCCGAGCCTCAGCTCCCAGCCCCCGCCTGCCCTGGCAGGTGAGCTGACAAGCCTCTCAGGCTGATGAGTGCTGGTCGGCACCAATCCTCTGTGCAGGAATCTCTCCGCTTGCCCTCCACACCCCTGTTGCTGCGCTCTCCTCTGTGGCTCTGAAGCTTCCCCGCTCCACCACCCGCAGTCTCCACCCGCGAAGGGCCTCCTAGTGTGTGGAAACCTTTCCTCCTTCACAGCTCCCTCTCACTGGTACAGGTCCCGTACCTATCCTTTTGTCTCTGTTTATTCTTTTTTCTTTTGCCCTACCCAGGTACGTGGGGAGTTTCTTGCCTTTTGGGAGGTCTGAGGTCTTCTGCCAGCGTTCAGTAGGTGTTCTGTAGGAGTTGTTCCACATGTAGATGAATTTCTGATGTATTTGTGGGGAGGAAGGTGATCTCTACGTCTTAGTCCTCTGCCATCTTGAAGGTCTGCCCCTGTCTTCTTATATCAGGGAATAGCATTCTACGAGAGTTTTCTGGCAGGCCTTTCCATTTGAGTCACAGAATCAGTTTCAGTGTGTTTCTAAGAAGGTAAAACACCATCACCATAATTTCCTCCCTACCTTTATAAATATTGGAACTTTTTAATATGAATGTAATCTTAGTAAAACCTATATTGCCTTTTGAGAAGACTTCATTTCATATGCAAAACATTTTAGAACCCTTCATGGGTAGCATTTGTATTAGTAAAAATATTTCATATATGTTATCTCATTATTGGCCAAAGGAATGATTTATTTTACAAGGTTAATTATCTTTGTCTTCTAAAAGTACTTGTTGGTTAATAAAACTATTTAAATTCTTTTTGTTTAAAAATTAAGTCACAATATACCACACTGTAACAAAATTCCTATACATTGTGCATATACATAGCTCTGGTTTTGATCTAGGGAACACAATTTTCTTGAATGTTATAGTTTTCTATTCTATTTTAGTATTATAATTTTTCCTGGCAATAAATAATGTGCTTCTATTGAATTCAAAATTACAGTAAATGTGCTCACTGCAGATAATGTAACACCTGTAAATTCCCAAGCCCTACAATTGTAGATTGCATATCTCAAAGGCTTAAGGATCTGAATTCTATTGCAAAAGTAATGAGCTGAAGATTGATTGCAAATGTGTATCTGTTAAGACAGCCACTAAGTTTTTCTACTGCTTTGGATAGATCTGAGCATGAGGCATTCAAAAGCCACAGCAATGTTTTGGATTTAGCAGGTTTAGACCTTTAAAAAATAAACTAAAATCATAGCTAATACTCTTCTCCCAGGGATTGAGAAGGGAGAGTCGGTCAGTGGTAAACCCAATGGTAGGTACTAGCCAGGAGTACCTTCGGTATATGATCTCACATGGAGCAGTGCAGGGAGGATGGAATAAAGGCTGAAGCAGAGCCAGGAAGCCCCGACAAAGAACCACACATTCTGTGCTCCATCTCACCTCTTCTGCCAAATCACGCAGCTACAGAGAGGAGGAGCTATATTTAAAAAGGAAAACCAATAGAATAAGTAAATAAATAAGTAAATAGAATCGACCTCCTCCCCATTCTTCTGTTTTTCATACTTTCAGAAGTGATGTTAGAATTATTTGATTCGAATCTTTTCTTGTAATTGAGTCTTTTCTACTGAGTATTGATTTTATTTATCCAGTTATCAAAAGAGTGTTTTATTTTATTGTCAGAATCACAACATATTAGCCCTGGAAGTTTATTTAGAAATCACTTACATTTGATTAAAGATGAATTTGACAAGACATGAGGGAACTGGGGCTTGGAGAAGCTATGTGCTCAGCCAAAGGCCAGAGGCAAGGGCAAGCCCCACCCCAGCCCACTGATCTGCCCTGGACTTCCATGCAGCCACTCTCATGGTACTGGGTGCCTGCACAGCAGTATTCTGAGTCTTCCTGAAAAAGCGAGGGAAGCGTCTTCCAGGGGCTGACCTTCCTATACTTTTAAAAATCAGCTGAAACTTAGAGCAAGGGGAATGCCTGAAGTGTTAAAAATAAAATTTGTAAAGACAGTTGTTGGACTACTGCTTTCTTTTAGGCTTTTTCCTGATTCATCTCCTAGGTTCTAGTCTGGAAACATCCCATTGAGAAGGATCAAATATACATAAAAGGAAATACTTTGCTGAATACGCATTTCCTATCCTAAGGTTTGGATTCGGTCACACACTGGTGGGCTGACCCAGTTTATGGGGCTTCCAGTCCTAGATCCTTTTTCTCCCCAGACCATGACTGAGTTTTTAAAAGAGCAAACTACTCAGTCTTTAGCCAAGGAAAGTGTGGGTAGTTACAACCTGGAGTTGGAGGAGGGGATTTTTTAAATTTATTTTGGGGGCTGACTTACCACACAGTTCCTTGTTGGAGCTTCCACTTTCTTCCATGTGTATGATTGTACAAGTCTGTAAGAGTAGGATTCAATCTGCCTCATTGTCAACTTGGGCATCAGTACAATAGGTGTCAGATATAAAATAATTGAGGCAAATCCTCCCACGCAGAATTTATGAAGAAAATGTTTGAGAACTGATTCAATATTTTTTTGACCTCTTTGCCAACTTCAAATGTAAAAGGGCTGAGAGCAGGGCAACTATGAGAAGTTCTTAGAGAGAGTTGTTATACTGTCCCTTCATCCCCACCAAACACAGTGGGAGTCACTGACCTCCAACTCCACACTAGGTGAGTGAGGGGGCTGCTCAGAGAGCTTGGTGTCTGAGTCAACCTGAGAAAGTTTAAGCAGAATGGAGGTGGCTGTGTTGAGGACACAGGCTATGGAAGGGTTTTCTGTGGCCAGAAGCCAGCTGTGTTAGAGAGAGGGAGACGAAGAGCCAAAGGGAACTGGTCTGGAGCAGAATTTAAAGTCCTGTCCTAGAGGAACTTCTGCTTCTACTTGGTTGGACAACCAGAGGACCAGGAACCAAGGTTGGAGAGGTAGCTAGAGGAACGGATTCTATCTCCCATCAGGAGAGGGGCCTCTGATGAAACCAAGGAAGTGCCCAGTGAGGAACAAGCCTGTTTGAAACCTCCATTGAGCCCAGAGAGTGTCTCTTCCCCTCTTCTTCCTCACTTCCGAGACCTCAGGTGCTAAACCACTGTTAGCACTGGTGGCAGAAACAGAGCAAAAGAGAGGAAGCCAGAGCTAACAAACGCCTCTTCCTAATGAACACCTTCTTGCCTTTGTGAGTTGTAGCTGAAAGAGAGGGAGGAGAATAAATTTGGAACAAATAAATATGGAAGTGTTGATTGATATACTGGGCTGGACATTTCTCATGTGTAAATTGAGACTGTGTTTCGTGACTCTAAGTGATGGTGGAATATTTTGTTAGTTTAAGAGTGAGAAGACATTGAAACTGCTGAATGTTTTTTCTGAAAACAGGAGAAGACAACTTTCACTGAACAACTTTGAAAACCACAGCGGGAAACAAAAAGTTAAGTAGGCACTGATTCCCAAGTCATACATGCTCAAGATATTGTTACAAAATGCTCTTGCCTTGTCAGGAAAGACCTTCCTGGTCTCTAAGTTTTGCAGCTCCCCTCAGCCAGAGCTAGTGTCTCAACGTTTGAACCAACTATCTGTCTGGAATCAATTCAGTCCCTAGAAGATAATAAAGTCATTTAACTCTGTTCACTCTGGGATTCAGTATCAAGTTATCCTTGTTATAATTTGGGACCTAATTTTGAGGACCCTGTTCTGATTCTGTGCCTTGTTTTTGAACCCCATCTTATTTTGTTGAATATTCATGTATTAATATTAATTACAGGTATACCTCATTTTATTTTGAGGCCCCTGTTCTGATTCTGTGCCTTGTTTTTGAACCCCATCTTATTTTGTTGAATATTCATGTATTAATATTAATTACAGGTATACCTCATTTTATTGCACTTCACAGATACTGTGATTTTTTACAAATTGAAGGCATCAGGCAAGACTATCAGCGTCACTCTTCAAACAGCGTTTGCTCACTTCATGCCTCTGTGTCACATTTTGGTAATTCTTGCAATATTTCAAATGTTTTCATTGTTGTTATATTTGTCATGGTGATCAGTGATCTGTGATGTTACTACTACGACTCACTGAGGGCTCGGACGATGGTTAGCAATAAAGTTTTTGTTAATTAAGGTGCGCACACTGTTTTTGTTAGACATAATGCTACTGCACACTTACTAGACTACAGTAAAATGTAAACCTAACTTTTATATGCACTGGGAAACCAAAACATTTGTGTGACTCACTTTATTGCGATATTTGCTTTTTTGTGGTGGTCGAGAACGAAACCCGTAATATTCCGAGGTATGTCTGTATAAGATTTCAGTGTGTGTATGTGTGTGTGTGTGTGTGTGTGTGTGCAGCTGACCCTTGAACAACATGGGTTTGAACTGCATGGGTCCACTCGTACATGGATTTTTTTCAATAGTACATACTACATGATCCATGGTTGGTGGAACCCGTGGATGCAGAACTGCTGATACGCTGGGCCAAGTTATATGCATACTTTCAACTGTGGGAGAGTCAGCATCCCTTACCTCCCTGTTGTTCAAGGGGCAACTGGACATATATGCACACGCATAAACCTTTTGTTTGTTTTGGTGGCTGACTTTCTCAATAATCTTTTGATGTATCTTGATGTTTGTTCTTTTTAAAGAGTAAAGCACTAACAAGCTGATGGTTCTCATGGGGTAAGAGTGGGTTTCGCATGTGATGAGAACATTGAGGAAGTGACAAGACTTTTAGGTGGAGGATCACCAGCTCTCAGCACCTGTAGGACTTTTTTCTTGGGTTGTAATTTCCTTAGAGCATTGGTTCAGCAATAGTTGTCATACTGTAGCTGGATCAGAATTACTCGGAGGGTCTGTTAAAAAGGAGGGCTGAGCTTCACCTCCCTCACCGCCACACACACAGTCCTCAGGGTTTGTGATCCAGTAGATCTATGGAGACATCTAGGGAGAATTTGCATTTCTGTCAAGTTCCCAGTCATTGCAGATGCTGTTGATCTGGGGACCACACTTTGAAAATCACTGCCTTGGTACAGAGTTTCTCAAACTCAGCACTACGGACATTTTATGCCACATAATACCTCGTTGTGTGGGGCTGGCCTGTGCATTTGTAGGAGGCTTAGCAGCATCCCTGGCTTCTACCACTAAGATGCCAGTACCAAACATGTCTCCAGACATTGCCAAAAGTCCCCAAAGGGGCAAATCACCCTGGATTGAGAACCACTGGCTACCTTATGTTTTTCTGTCCCCTGCCTGGAAAAGAAAAGCCCAGCTATAAGCAATCTGGGACACAACGGGAGCCTTGAGAGTCTCACCATTCAGTTAGGACATTCAGTTAAGACATTCTGTTTAATTCCCTTAGTTTTGGGAAGTAAGTAAGTCTCTCCGAAGATAAATCTCTTCAGTAGAGGTAGAATAGGGCCAAACTCTTGGAGAGGGAACCTGGGGGTCTAACTGACTCTCACACAAACTTTCTACTTATCCTCCAGGTTGCAGTTTTGCTCTCAAGTTCTGCTTTCAGAAATATCTACTGTCTCTAGAATTTGTGCCTTTCTGACGTTTAGCAGAGCTAAGCAACTTTCTCTCCGGCAAGCTCACAGTTCTGTTCTCTCTGATCTGTTAAATCAATTACTTTTCATCCATCTGCTTCCCTGAGCCCAAAGTTTTGTTGACATCTTTCATCTGCTGTTATCTGTTCTTCCATTCTTTTTGTTTTTGTAGATTTATGCCCTTTTATGCATTTATTTTCATTTTGCAGTATTAGAAAGGATCGACAGTAAATGCGTGTGTTTAATTCACTCTGTATAACCAGAATTCCCAGCTGCTTTTTTGATATTAGCTTTTGGTGAGAGGGAGGGTGGAAAGGGCATAAAAGTATGTGAATTGGGGAGGTATTATTAATGACTTTGGTTAAAGATGAAGAAAAGAAACTTCAAGATACAAAATACAGTCTTTTCACATGTTTTGGCCTAAAGTCCTTAGTGTTATATTTTGTTATCATCTGTTCAATAAAAACAGCATTCGAAGTGGAAAATATAGGCCTTATGAGATTCTGAAATGGCGGAATCCAAAAAGCAAATATCTTTGAGCAAGACAATATTTATTAAAAACCTTTTATAAATTTCAAATATACACCTATGTTAAGCTATAATTCCTCATTTAAGAATACAAAGATTATAGGTCTTAATTTACCCACAAAATCAAAGCCATATATTCTTATAGTAGACTCGTTCTCTACTTTGAAAATAACACTGGCAGTGATCCAAGTGGCTTAAAAATGAGTTTAAAAGCCCCTGAAGAATTTAGAGATTTTTAAAATTTATTTTTGTTATTAATATTCTAGTCAGCAGAACTACTTGGCTGCTTCCCCCCAGATATTAATAATCTGAAATCTGAACACAATCTGAATGTGTTATTTAGGTATTAGTCATACTTGCTCATGTATAACTCCTCTTATTGTTGAGAGAGCCCAACTTGTGACTTTTGGGGATCAGGTGGGATTTAGTCATAAGTAACCAAAGAGGTTATTGAATTTAAATTCAGTGATTAACAAAATGACAGGTGGAAATTCTTTATAGATACATATCTGGCTCTGGGAAAATTACTGGATCCCTCAGGAGTAAATCTCTCTCAGTAGGGGAACTGTACGAACATCACGGCTGAAATAGACTAAGTGTCCCATATCTAAAGCTTTGACCTTGCATTTGACTTCTTTTGAGCTTTCTGCAGGTATAGTTGTATGTGACAAAATGCCCTCCAGCTACTTCTAGGAATGATCAGTGCTTTTTGAATACTAGCACTTTAAAAAGTTTGGTTGGCACAGAGTCATTAAATATAAGTGAATAGTTCCATGGCATTATGACTTATAATCATCTCAATCTCATCTCGATCTCAATATATGGACAGACCAGAGGGCTCCGTTAAAATTGTGTAGTATATCTGCAGGAATTCCCTGGAGGTCCAGTGGTTAGGACTCTGCGCTCTTACTGCCAAGGCCCCGCATTCAATCCCTAGTCAGGGAACTAAGATCCCGCAAGCCGTGCTGCATTGCCAAAATAAATACATTAATAAATTAATTAATAATAAAAATAAATTTATGTAGTATACCGTGCTTTCAAGCTAACAAGCATTGAGAAATAATACGGTGTTCTTGTCCTTGATTTTCACATCTGTTGACTTACAATGGCATGTTGTATAACTTGAATGTGCTAGGATGGAAAGTCAATAGAAAGTGTGGGAGGGGAGAGAAGAGGTCATTGCCATCCTACAGTGTGCCAGAAATATATATGGAACATTTATATATTCTCTCTATATACATATATAATATATAAATGTATGTAAAAACAAATATAATTATATGTGTATCAAAAAGAAGTCAAATGCAGAGATAATTTAGAATGTCGATGAAAACTTGGAACGGAGAAGGCATATATGGGAATAATTGTCATAAGAGCCAGTGATATATGGTGGTATGTTCACTGGATTTGACATTTGGAGATCCAGGCTTGTGACTTCAGATACAAGTCATCTGGCTTCTCTGAAATTTCATCTTTTCATCTGTAAAATGAAGATAATATTTGTCTTTCCAGGCTCTCAAGAGGTTTGTGAGGATTTATTGAGATAATAGAGGTGAAATCACTTTATAAACTATATATATTACATGAATGTATGTTGGTTTTTTTTGAATTTTATTTTATCTTTATACGACAGGTTCTTATTATCTATTTTATACATATTTTTGTATATATGTCAGTTGGGAGATTGTACGTTGTTGACAAGAATATAATCATAGAGAAAAACAGAACTGCTAGTATCCATAAGAGATTGCTTCGTTTATTCACCTGCCAAAGCCATTCAGGAAAGCATCTTATCTGTATATTCCTTTATTTATTTTGATGATATTTCAATTTTCTCCAAACATTTAACAATTGTATCTATTAAAACTGGGCACAGTATTTTTTTAGTATGAAATAGTTTCAAAAATAATTTTAAATTATTAAAAAAATAATAATCTATCACGTGAATGGGATTTTTCTTAGACATAAAGATGAGCTCCCCAAAGCAGGATCCGTTGATAGACTCTGGGGAAATTTGTGGCTTCCTTGAAATGCATGTGAAAGTGTGTGTACGTGCTAAGAGGCAACTTCTTGGGAAGAAGGGCCATATCTTTCATCATATTCTCAAAGAGATGAAAAAAATGGGATATTAGAGGGGAGAAGAAGGAAGGAGAAGAAAATGTAAGAAAAAAAGAAAGAGAAGAGAGAGGGAATAGAAAGTGTGAACGCATTGATGGGAAGAGTGTGCTTTCAGTTGTCTGTGCCCATCCAGGACCAAGAAAATGTCTTTTATTTAAAAGGTATGAAGGGCTTCCCTGGTGGCGCAGTGGTTGAGAGTCCGCCTGCTGATGTAGGGCACACGGGTTCGTGCCCCGGTCCAGAAAGATCCCACATGCCGCGGAGCGGCTGGGCCCGTGAGCCATGGCTGCTGAGCCTGCGCGTCCGGCGCCTGTGCTCTGCAGCGGGAGAGGCCACAACAGTGAGAGGCCCGCGTAACGCAAAAAAAAAAAAAAAAAAACTTCCAACAAACAAAACTGCAGGACCAGATGGCTTCACAGGCGAATTTATCAAACATTTAGAGAAGAGTTAACACCCATCCTTCTCAAACTCTTCCAAAAAAATTGCAGAGGAAGGAACACTCCCATACTCATTCTACGAGACCACCATCACTCTGATACCAAAACCAGACAAAGATATTACAAAAAAAGAAAATTACAGTCCAATATCACTGATGAATATAGTCGCAAAAATCCTCAACAAAATACTAGCAAACAGAATCCAACAACACATTAAAAGGATCATACACCATGACCAACTGGGATTTATCCCAGGGATGCAGGATTCTTCAATATACACAAATCAATCAATGTGATACACCATATTAACAAATTGAAGAATAAAAACCACATGATCATCTCAATAGATGCAGGAAAATCTTTTGACAAAATTCAACACCCATTTATGATAAAAACTCTCCAGAAAGTGGGCATACAGGGAACCTACCGCAACATAATAAAGACCATATACAACAAACCCACAGCAAACATCATTCTCAATGGTGAAAAACTGAAAGCATTTCCTTTAAGATCAGGAACAAGACAAGGATGTCCACTCTCACCACTATTATTCAACATAGTTTTGGAAGTCCTAGCCACGGCAACCAGAGAAGAAAAAGAAATAAAAGGAATACAAATTGGAAAAGAAGAAATAAAACTGTCACTGTTTGCAGATGACATGATTCTCTATACATAGAGAATCCTAAAGATGCCAACAGAAAATTACTAGATCTAATCAATGAATGTGGTAAAGTTGCAGGATACAAAATTAATTGCTCAGAAATCTCTTGCATTCCTATACACAAATGATGAAAAATCTGAAAGAGAAATTAAGGAAATACTCCCATTTACCATTGCAACAAAAAGAATAAAATATCTAGGAATAAACCTACCTAAGGAGACAAAAGATCTGTATGCAGAAAACTATAAGACACTGATGAAAGAAATTAATGATGATACAAACAGATGGAGAGATATACCATGTTCTTGGATTGGAAGAATCAATATTGTGAAAATGACTATACTACCCAAAGCAATCTACAGATTCAATGCAATCCCTATCAAACTACCAATGGCATGTTTTACAGAACTAGAACAAAAAAACTTAAAATCTGGACACTATAAAACTCTTAGAGGAAAACAGGAAGAATACTCTTTGACATAAATCACAGCAAGATCTTTTTTGATCCACATCCTAGAGTAATGGAAATGAAAACAAAAATAGACAAATGGGACCTAATGAAACTTAAAAGCTTTTGCACAGAAGGGAAACTACAAACAAGACGAAAAGACAACCCTCAGAATGGGAGAAAATATTTGCAAATTAATAAATGGACAAAGGATTAATATCCAAAATATATAAACAGCTCATGCAGCTCAATATTAAAAAAAACCAAACAACGCAATCAAAAAATAAGCAGAAGAGCTAAATAGACATTTCTCCAAAGAAGACATACAGATGGCCAAGAAACACATGAAAAGCTGCTCAACATCACTAATCATTTGAGAAATGGAAATCAAAACTACAATGAGGTATCACCTCACACCAGTTAGAAACGGCATCATCAGAAAATCTACAAACAACAAATGCTGGAGAGGGTGTGGAGAAAAGGGAACCCTCTTGCACTGTTGGTGGGAATGTAAATTGATACAGCCACTTTGGAGAACAGTATGGAGGATCCTCAAAAAACTAAATAGAATTACCATATGACCCAGCAATCCCACTACTGGGCATATACCCAGGGAAAACGATAATTCAAAAGACACATGCACTCCAATGTTCATTGCAGCACTATTTACAATAGCCAGGTCATGTAAGCAACCTAAACGCCCATCGACAGACGAATGGATAAAAAAGATGTGGTACATATATACAATGGAATATTAATCAGCCATAAAAAGGAACGAAATTGGGTTTTTTGTAGAGACGTGGATGGATCTAGAGACTGTCATACAGAGTGAAGTAAGTGAGAAAGAGAAAAACAAATATTGTATATTAATGCATATATGTGGAAGCTAGACAAATCATACAGATGAACTGGTTTGCAGGGCAGAAATAGAGACACAGTTGTAGAGAACAAACATACGGACACCAAGGTGGGAAAGTGGCGGGGTGGTGGTGGTGGTGTGATGAATTGGGAGATTGGGATTGACATATATACACTAATATGTATAAAGTGGATAACTAATAAGAACCTGCTGTATAAAAAATAAAATAAAATAAAATTCAAAAGGAAAAATACACTGTTAAAAAAAGAAAGAAAAAAGACTCCTTGAATCTGTGACTGCAGATGGATCAACATAACTGGAAAGTGTTCATTCAAAGTACATTATGGGATGAATGATTTTGTGAACAAGCTGGAAATCTAACAACCACTCATGATATCATTTCTATATTCAAAGGAGTTTTGTATTCCAAGCAATCAACCTATAAACAGAAATTGTAAAAAAGTGTGGGCTTGAGATACTTGCATTACAATTTGTCAATCATGGAGGCTGCTGCTAAGACCCACTAGGTGGCAGTGTGTTCGTGATTTGCTGGTAAACACAGAAAATGGAATAACTAGAGTTGAATCTCAAGCTACTATTTCTTCCTGACATTTATAAATTTACAATAGAAAATGTTCCCAGAATAGTAAATGGAAAGTCAAACAATGACTATCATGCCAACAGCCATTGACATATGAAATAAAATTGTTTTACAAGTAGTTAACAATGAAGCATTTTATGAAAGTCAAAACAGCAAAGAATGTTGCCTGTTATGTTCTTTAGTGATTCTTCTGATAGATGAATATTAGACATATCTGAAGTATAGACAGGTGAGAGAATAGGATGATGAGTACCTCTTTGCCAACCGTTACAAAAGCCAGGTTGCCTAGCTGTGCCTAGCAGGCTTCAAGGGTTTTCTGTCCTCAGGCCACAATTCCTCTTAATCAGTCCACATTCCGTTTCCTTTTGAAATGCTATTGGAGACAAATCCCTGACAAGTCACTTCATCTGACTTTTTTTTTTTTTTTTTTTTTTTTGCCCTACGTGGGCCTCTCACTGTTGTGGCCTCTCCTGTTGTGGAGCACAGGCTCCAGATGTGCAGGCTCAGCAGCCATGGCTCACGGGCCCAGCCGCTCCGCGGCATCTTCTCGGACCGGGGCATGAACCCGCGTCCCCTGCATCGGCAGGCGGACTCTCAACCACTGTGCCACCAGGGAAGACCCATCTGACTATTTTACGTCATTCTCTCCATTTGTATTTCTCTGAAGTTATGTACAAAGACACTCTAACATTTTGCACTGTTAATTTTCTCTATTCCTTTCTGTTTCTGGGACCACTACTTAACTAGCTAGCTGTGTGACCTTGGACAAATTACTTAACCCCTCTGAGCCTCATTTTCTTTATCTGTAAAATAGGATAACAATAGTACTAACTTCATAGGATTGTTGTAGGGCTTACATGAGTTAATATGAGCACTTAAAATAGTGGGGCACATGGTAAACACCACATAATAGTTTGTTCCCCAACTGTTACTGAATCAAACTTGGGTCTGCTTGCCCGATGTACAGTAAAGCCAATCTACTGACACCAGGTTGTGTTGTAGGAAATTACAGTGCATATTGCAGGGCTAAGCAAGGAGAATGGACAGCTCATGCTCAAAGGACCTGAACCCCACAATAGCTTTCTGGGAAGGGTTTTTAAAAGCAAGATGAGGGAGTTCCTCCTCAAGGGCTATAGATAATATACCTTGCATTGTTTTGCAGATACTAATACCCCCACCAGGTGGAAGTTAGCTGCATGCTTACCATAAGCACATAGACCCCAGACTGGTTGGAACCAGAAGGTTGATGATGTTGACTAGGTGAAATATCACCTAGTTACCTCACCACCAACCAATCAGAAGAATGTCCACAAGCTAATCACAAGCCTTGCAGGGTCCTGCTCATTTTCACCACCAGAATATAAGGGAAAAGGGGAAAAAAACGGCATTCTTGTTCTCTTTTATTTGTGCCTTATAAGTGCTGGATATGCAGCATATGCTCAATAAATACTTAAATCAATGAATGAATAAATGAATGGGTAAAATATGATGGTGCATGTGAGATACACAAGGGAGGACTTAATAAATACAATCTGGCATTTAACTTTGGAACATTTTTATGAATATATTATTCTTGCATGATTTTAAAAATATTATTTATTAATCTATTATTTATTTATTTATTTTTGGATGTGCTGGGTCTTAGTTGCGGCATGCAGGATCTTCGTTGCAGCATGCGGGATTTTTTTCTTAGTTCCGGCATGCGGCTTGTTAGTTGTGGCATGCGAACTCTTAGTTGCAGCATGCTTGTGGGATCTAGTTCCCTGACCAGGGATTGAACCCGGGTCCCCTGCATCAGGAGCACAGAGTCTTAACCACTGGACCACCAGGGAAGTCCCTTTTGTGATTAAAAAATAGAACATTAAAAAAATTTTTTTTAACATTTAAAATATTTTTTTACATTTTATATAGATCAAATGTTATTAAACGTTAGGATAATAGCTAAGAAAGATGAGTTGAATCCCCAAATATTGATTTAGTAGACTTTATTAGTTAGAAACTAATTTTGAGATAATTAGGTGAACTCTCTCAAAACAAGGCCTTTAAATTCAGTAATTTTTTTTTTTCCTTTTTAACCCATATTGCTGCCCCAATCTGGTAAAAGCCGTAAGTATGATGAGTATGTTAAGTGTAGTTGATTTTATTGTTTAAAAATACATGTGAGGAATACTCTTGGCATCTTATGTTTCTGTATGGTTGTATCAATTTATGGAGTATCAAAACATAATTAATTTTGGAACTAGCGTCTTTATCATAAAAATATAAAATTTTATTCTTGGATCTGTCTTAGACTGTTTCAAATTATGAAGCACTTTCTGGATGTTTGTACCAATTTACTGTGTGCTTTCCTCTTCCTTGAAACTATTTCTCTCCCCTTGAGGAAACTAGGTTAAAACTCTGCTTATCAGGAAAATTAGGCTTGGAGGAAGACAAATGATCTTTTAAATATATCAAGTAAATTCCTTAGTTCAAAAGAGTTGAACATTATTCTTGAAAATAACTGGAACTAAAATAACAAAAGTTACATTTTGGAAAAAATTTCTTGGAACAGAAAAATGTTAATTCATGCATAAATCTTGCCCAGACGCCATCACCTAATCTGGTCTGGGTGCAGCCTTCACACAAGAACTAATCCTTTCCTTGTGTCTTACACTGGAACACAACCCGGCAAGTTTGCCAAGGAGTTAGGGCGTCTTGTGGGGCTTTTTTGTTTTTGTTTTTATTACCATTTTAAATGATAATCTTGCCATTTTTATTGAGTATCTTTTTATTGGCATAAATACCAGTGTAGCCTTAAATGAAATTCTGCAGGTGCAATTCGTCCCTGGAGAATTGTATCCATTTGCAAACAAAAGCTGTACCCAGCAGGCTTTTAGTTTAGCAGAAATCTCACTGCTGTTCGTTTAGAATTTATATATTTCTTTGTATTCTTGGTGTAGTTCAGTACTGAGATTATTCTTTAAATTTCATGGTTGAAGTGCCTCAAATTCAATGTGTCCTTTACGGAATTTGTCATTGTCCGTCTCCTTTCCAGTATTACTGACTTCAGGGAATGCACCTGAAGTCTACCCAGTTGTCCATTCAGAAATCCAGAAGCCAGGCTGCATTGCTTTTACTTGCTTGCTTCCACATTTCTCAGGCACCTAATCCCTGAGTTTGTCTCTTGTGTGTCTCCCCTGTGTGACTGCAGCTGGGCAGGGACTTGGTCTATGAACTCAGAGAGGCTATCACAGTCTCTGATGTTCAATAAATATTTGAGGAATGAATGAATGATGAACATTTATCTACTCTATTCCCTCTTCTCTATTTCTGCCATATTGACCCTAGTTTCACCATTCACCATAGTCTTATCTGGATTATTGTAATAACCTCTAAGTTGGACTCTCTGACTCTATTCACATCTCATTGCATTTGCCTTAAGTCTAGCCTCTTCTTTCTTTACTCCTGACCTTATTTTTTTAACTTAAATAGTATTGAGCTGGCTATAGCTCCTATATACCCTTATATTTCTTGCCTCTATGACTTTACCCATGATGTTTCTCTCTAGAAATGCTTGGTTATTTTTTTTTTATTTGCAAACTTGGTCATACACATTGCTCAGTCCATGTGACAAACTTCCCAGTAATTCTTTTCTGCAGTCGCAGCTTTTATTAAATGTCCCTTTTCTTTTGTCCCATTGCGCCTTGTGCATTTCTCTAACTGAATAGATGTCTTATAGTCTATTTTTGTCTTTAGCTGCATTTCCCTAACTGAATACACATATTATAGTCTATTTTTCTGTTTATCTGTCTGGCTTTCCTTCTATGCTCCTTTTGGGTGGGAATTCTCTCTTAGGCATTGTAATACGTTCAGTGGTACACAAAAGTCAGTCCATAAATATTCATTAATTTGAAATGTAGGTATTTTTCTTTTTGTGGAATGAATAAACAGGAATTTAACATTGGTCCTAATTTTAAATGTGTCTACCATATCTTAAGGCCACTGAGTACATTGTACCCATTGTGCACTGCACAACTCAAGGGGTGGGTACTAGTGCCATAGATTATAATGTGAATGTCCTCTCTACCTCCCTTGACTTGTATGTAAATTATACAAGTTACCCAACTACAGGCAGTTGCCCTGATGGAGACAGAGGAAGCAATGCAACTGCAAGATGATTATATTTTAAACTGAAATTTACTTTGGGTTTTTAAATATCAGATCTATATTCACTAAACAAATAAATTTGGTGATAATTTTTCTGATACTGTCTCTTTTCATAGGAAAACATTTGTCTTAACATGATCTATTTCCTTCCAGTACACAGCTCATAAATTGTGAAATGTTTTACCTTTCTTTCCTGGACCATAGTCTCATTTCTTTGATTGAATTTGCAACCCCTGGAACATAAAGTTTGTATAAAGGGACAGATATAAGCCAATTGATTTCACTATGAAAAATAAACATTGGCTTGTAAAATAGTTATTTCCATCAAACGAATCAGTCAAAATTAGAACATTATTTTTTTAATCAGAAGATAAGGAGTTGATTCTAAAAAAGCTGCCAGTAGAAAGATATTACCTTCCTCCAGATTCTAGAATTAGACTTAGTAATTGAATTTATCATTAAATTTCAAATTTATAGCTTTAAAAAAGACATTACTTTTCTCTAGGAGATAGAAAAGCTTAACTCTTAGAGAATTTAGGACTAAAAAACATGAAATTCCATATTTAGTAGCTAGCAAATTATAAATTAATGGACAATAAACCAGATAACTATTTCAAGAAAGTGAATTTAGTAAAAATAACCATTAAACTTGTGCATCAAGAAAGTATCAAAATAGGACTTCCCTGGTGGCGCAGAGGTTGAGAGTCCGCCTGCCGATGCAGGGGACGCGGGTTCGTGCCCCGGTCCGGGAAGATCCCACATGCCGCGGAGCGTCTGGGCCCGTGAGCCGTGGCCGCTGAGCCTGCGCGTCCAGAGCCTGTGCTCCGCAACGGGAGAGGCCACAACAGTGAGAGGCCCGCGTACCGAAAAAAAAAAAAAAAAAGAAAGTATCAAAATAAAAACTGGATAAATGGTCAACTTGGCATAAGGCCTAGTGCAGACTTATTAAATGAACAGTTGGTATTTATAATCTGTATGGAACAGATATAGATATTAATATTTATAACAACCACCGTATTGAGGGTTATATAACTAGCACTCTGCTCTATGTTACGTACTTTTAATTTTGTCATTTTAATACTCAAAAGAATTTATAAGATAAAGATGATTACAATGTCCATATTATGATGGAGAAAACATATGTGTGAAGAGGTAAATAAATAAAATAAGGAAGAATTGAATGAAAAATTAATCAAAAGGTAAATATTTTCAAATTGACAGTTAACATTAACGAGCCCATCATTGTCTATCCTTAGACATGAGGTTAAATATAGACAAGCCAAGGAGGCTATAACTCTCCACATATGGTCCATTCAGCCCCTGTCTGTCCCTGCCTGTCTTCCATCCACTTTCTGAGTTTTCCACACAAACTGAGCTTTGAAATTCACCTGCAGTTCATGTTGCAGATCTGGTATGGGTCCCTGGAGGTAGACTCATGGGCCAATTGACTGGTACCCTTCCCACAATTGCTACTAGTAGGCCTAACTGTGGGATGGACTCATGCCCAATTCTGACTCATATTACAGGACCTTCTGGGCCTGGAGCTATGTGCCCTGGACCCTGACTGCTGGCTACAGCCAAATGGTCCGGCCCTTGCCAGCTCTCACTTCCTGGTGGGCTGAACTCTGTCTCCTATCTAGAGGCACTGACTGGGGTTCTACTTCAGTCCCAAATTCCCTTTTTCCCCACCTCTCTTAGGATCCAGATGCTGTCACTTACACGTCCTCAATGCCCAGGAAATACTGATTCCACACACCATCTAAAAGAGTAGACCTTCTGGATATTCACACTAGCCCAGAAGGGAACTGAGTTTGCCAAGTCATCTTGGACTTGGAGCTTTTTACTGCCAGACAACTACACACAAGATCAACCCCAAAGCAAATTTGGTCCTCTCAGTTTCTATCCAGCATACTTCCAACTCACCTCCCTCAGCCCACCATGTTGCTGCTAGGATCACAGAATGCCTTGAGGCCAAACCTGCTTAGCCAATAACAATCCTCGAACCTTGAAAATATTTTTCATTTGTTCCAGTCACCCAACTATTAACCCAGTTTGCTCGAATTCTGTATTCATGGCATCTATCTATTGTCAACTTTAAGGAATACTCAGGATAAAACATGGAAAATCATTTGGGATCCCAAGCAGATGGATGTAATGTAGAGACATTTAAGTGGAGAGAAAATAAGTAAAGTTTAAGAGTACAAAGGAGAGATGGTAGATTTGCCAAGATCAGGTTGATAGTTTCAGAGGGAAGTTAGAATATAAGAGATTGATTTGAGGTGGGCACATTTATATGTGTTGATCACTGGATTAACCGCTTCTGTTTTCTGTTTTTAATCAGGTAGCGCATATCTTTCACAATTGTCTTTGGTATGGTGGCTGGTATCATTACCACTGCCTTGCTTATAATAGCTAAATAGATGGTACCAACAACAAATCTCAAAAAAAATGTCTGGTAGAGTTTAGCACTACTGATTAGGCTTGTCTCTATTACTGAACCTACATTCATTTTGGGGAACAATGACATCTGCCGGACACCTTTACCAACCACTTTCAGCACCCAAAGTGAGGTCCTAAAGGGCGGTAGAATGAGACAGCCCAGTAACTCTGCTAAATGTGTGAACAATGAATGATTGCAGGATAATACATCTCATGCATCATGGAGTAAGGATAGTTATCTAAAGGTTAGATAGCCCCAGAGAATGGGAGGATATTGCCTGGGCTTGAGATGGATGCGAGAAGGGGACTTGTAGGATATGGGGACATAATATAAGGAGGAAATGACGCGTTAGGGTATTGGTGTAGTATTGGCATGGTATTGGAATGCAGTCAAAATGGCTATATTTTGTATTAAAAACTTTCCACTTAAACAGTATTTATGAGTTTATGTTGCCACCAAAGTTTTAATCTACATAACTAATCAAGAAATTACCAATATCAGGACTTCAATAGGGTAGAAAACAGTGAGATTCAGTCATGTATCTATGTTTTTAAGGATGGTTTACAGCTTAGAAGAGGGAAAGGGAAAAAAATTTATTATGTGAATAAAGTGTTCATGTGCATCTGCTATGGTCTGAATGTTTGTGTCCCCCCCAAATTCATATGTTGAAATCTCAGTGCCCTGTGTGACAATATTAGTAGGTATGGCCTTTGAGAGGTGCTTAAATCATGAGGGCAAAGCCCTTATGAGTGGAATTACTGCTCTTATAAAAGAGTCTCCAGAGAGATATCTTGACTCTTCCACCACATGAGGACACAGTGAAAATGCACTGATTAGGAAGCAAGAAACCAGTTAGGGGGCTCCTGCAGTAGGCAAGACAAAATATGATGATGATTGGGTTAGGATGGTAATGGCAGAAATGGAGCAAAGGTGCAGGTTTGGGGGTAATTTTTTAGGAGGTAGAATTGACAGAATGTGAGAATTCAGACGTGGAAGGGGAAGGAGAGGACAATGAAGTACAGCTCCTAATTTTTTTGTTTTGAGTGACTAAGGCTGTGGAAGGTGGCACTATTTACTGAGAAGGAAAAGACTGGGTAAAGAACAGTTTTGGGGGGAAAGCAAGAGTTACATTTTGGACATGTTAAGTTTGAGAGATATATTACATATCCGAATGAAGATGTCAATCCCTAGATCTTGCTGAAGGTCTTCAGCACTAAAAACTATTTTAATGTATATTTGATGCATGCAAAAGAGTATTTGCTATGCATGTGTAAGTTATGAAATATACATAATAAAGGGAAGCCTTGTGCTCTTACCGCCCACTTGAGATCTAGACCTTAGAACCTGATCCCAACCACTCACACCCTTGCGTACTCTTCCCTGATCCCATTGCTCTGCCCTCCCCCAAGAAGTAACCAAGATTCTGAAGTGTGTGCTGTAGCCTAAGATGAATTAGTGATCTAATGCATCCTAACCCCTTCCCGCCTGATAGTTTCGTGAGTCACTACTAGCCATTATATTGTTAAATAGACCTGGATCAACTATCAATTCTAATGGAAGCTCAGTATAATTTAGTATAGAATTTTGAGTAAATTTATAAATTTAATTCAAGTACACCGTGCAAAGGGAACATTATGACAGATTATAAACAACAGGAAGATGAGTTTGAATAAAGCTTCCATATGCGCTTGACTCTTGTTTAAGAGTCACATCCAGTACTGTAGAGCAGGGGTGATTCAGTCTATAAACGCTAGTGGCAGGAAATATCGCCTTATTTCTTATTTTAAATTCATATAAAATCTATTCTAAGCTCCCATACAGACAGAGGAGAAATTCAGTCTTAGTCATTAAGGCTGCATGAGAATCAAGGAAGTGTATGTGGTACTGACAAACTGAGAGAAGATTGTTTCATCTCCAGTTTGCCGTGGTCGTCTTATCCTCATGGCTTACGCCCATGTGCTCTGTTTCTATGCCACACAGAGGCTGCAAAGCCTATGCTTGAGGCCCAGCCACAATGGGACCAGAGGACAGCCAGACCCCTTGTGGAGCTGCCACTTCTCTGGGGCTCTGAGCTGGAGCTACACTCAGGTTCCTGCACACAGATCTCCATTCTTTTCCTTCTCTGTTGAAATCTTTCCACCTCCCTCTGTTAACCTCAAAGGCACTACTTTCTCTTTCATCTATCCTTGGAGGACTTATCATAATAACGTCAAGGAGTTTAGTCTTTTACAAAAACTAGGAAAGTTCTCTTTTTTTTTAGTTTTTTTTAAAAAAAATTATTTATTTATCTTCGGCTGAGTTGGTTCTTCATTGCTGCGTGAGGGCTTTCTCTAGTTGCGGTGAGCGGGAGCTACTCTTCATTGCGGTGCACGGGCTTCTCATTGTGGTGGCTTCTCTTGTTTTGCAGCACGGGCTCAGCAGTTGTGGCTTGTGGGCTCTACAGCACAGGCTCAGTAGTTGTGGCGTACGGGTTTAGTTGCTCTGCAGCATGTGGGATCTTCCTGGACCAGGGATCAAACCTGTGGACCCTGCATTGGCAGGCAGATTCTTAACCACTGCACCACCAGGGAAGTCCGTAGGAAAGTTCTCTGATTTCAAGTAGCTTCTGCTTTCCAACCTGCCACACATATCCTCTCAGTCCAAGGAGCATAGCCTTGAAACTGGAAGTAGGAGAAAAGGGGAGGAGGGAAACACATTTCAACAAATTACCATCTCAGTGAATAATCCTGCAACACTTCTACATAATGCATGGGCATGTCGTTAAAGAAAATGTTTTAGGGACCCAGCAAAGACCATCAGACCAGCTTGAAGCAAACCGTAAGTGGGGACTGTTGACTTTCAGTGCCACCAGCATTCACCACCTGCCACTTGCACTGAGGACACTTGGGCACCTGGATCCACAATTATACTTTCTCCTTTCCAAACCCAACACTCAGAAAATAGGACTTGTAAGAATTAATTCACACTGTTAGCTTCTGCAGCAGGTTGTTGGGTGTAGAAAAAAGAATATTACTAGTTTGGATATTTGTCCCAATTCAATGCAAGATGTTGGCCTTTCCCATTCAAATATTCTACATAATTTTCTAAGTCTATTTCTCTCATTTTACCTGATCAAATGTATCCTCCTAATGTAGTCCCTCAAAAGTCAGAAGACTCTTAATATCTTGAAAGCTCCCCCATAGGACTTAATATGTGATAAAGTAGTGGAGATATTTTGTAAATATAATCTTATTCTCCACTAAATTTATTGAGGGTGTCGGACCATAACTTATACCTCAGTATGTACCCTATCTTTAATGCAGAGATGGTCAAACAATATGTGTTTAATAATACTTTATTTGTCATCTATTGCTGCTATAACAAATCACCACACATTTGGTAGTTTAAACAACACAAATTTATTATCTTATAATTCTGGAGGGCAGAAGTCCAAAATGAGTTTGCCTTGGCTAAAGTAAAGGTTTTGACAGTGCTGGTTCCTTCTGGAGACTCTAGAGGAAAATCAGTTTCCTTGCCTTTTCCAACATTTCTTGGCTTGTAGCCCCTTCCATCTTCAAAGCCAGAAGCATAGCATCTTCGAATTTCTCTCTGACTCTCACTCTCTTATCCTCTCTCTCACTTACAAGGACTCTGTGATTACATTGTGCTTACTTGGATAATCCAGGATAAAGTCCCCACATCAAGGCCAGCTAATTAGTAACTTTAACTCTACCACAACCTTAATGCTTCATTACTATGTAACATAATATATTCACAGTTTCTAGAGCATTGGGGCATGGATATCTTTAAAGAGCCATTACTCTGCTGACCACAAATGTTAATCCTTTAAGTAAAAATAAGAAGGGTTAAGGTAAAACCAGGATGGATTCTCCAAACCTCATCTTTTAATTCTACAAGAATTCCTAGGAATCTCTAAAAAAAAAAAGAAGAAGAAGAAAATACTAGATACAATCAAATTTGATATTCTGATCATATTTATATCATTTTGAGACTTTTTTTTCACAAACACCTTAGTTTCCTGCTATTGTAGCCAGCCGTATGGCATCTGTTATGATTAAGTTCAAGGTTATGTTGCTTCAAATTGTGTTCAATCTCTCCTTGAAACTTTTTTTTTTCTGATGATGTTTAATTTCCCTGATGCAGTCAAGCCTCCAGACAAGTGTGTCATCTTTGAGTGAAATCTGTCTGGAAGCAAAAACTGTTGCCAGAAGCTTTAAAGGTTTCCAGTATATTTGGACCACACAAAGTTTTAGGTGCCGCTAATGACTGAGCTTTACTGACATTAGATTCCACAGACTCTCAGTGTTAAGGTTTTTTTGTGTATTGTTTGACAGTTTGCTGTCAAGAAATAAAGAAAAGCTAAGTGGTAATAACTAATATGGTCTGTCACTCTACCTTGCTTTACCACAGAACATGACATCAGCATTTGTCAACTAATTGACAACGTAGGCTATTCTACGGACAATGCAAAATGGTCAAACATGAATGACTTTTAGAATAAAGATGCAGTAGGAATGCCTAGTTCTTGCTTTTAATTCAGATTTTAGTTTTGTTTATTTGTTGATTATTTTCTCACTTAAGAACCTACTGATACTTTTTAAATAAGGAATGGAATAAAATCAGGCTTCACTTGCCTCAAAAACAAATGAAGTCCACTCTAGTTAGTTGAAGCCCACTCCGGCTTAAAAATTCCATTATAAATACAAGTGAATGAGGATATTCTGGGGCTGTAGATTCCATGACCCAGGTGATAGGGGTGTGTCTGTAGTCAGAGCTTTGCGTTGGTGTGGCGTGACTTTCATCTGTCCATGAGCAAGGACCCGGAGGGCGTCTTGGCATTGGTGCACTACATGTGGTGTTGATGGCAGCACGTGTGAGTGGGAAGTTGTTGGTATCATAGCATCTTGTTAAACACACTGAAGCATGCTCTTTTGGGAGCCTTTCAGGAAATAAATGGTGAAAGGATGGCATTTCATTATGTCTTCTCTACTTTCTCTAAGCCTCCTGACTGGCTGAAAGATTAAAATGCATAATTATGCGCTTTCTACACCCAAACACCTTCGTGTTCAATAAATTTTCAGCTCAGCTGAAATTCAGCTCAATAAATTTTAACTATTCATAAACTATTCTAATGGATTAAACTTGTCAGGGAAGTAGTTCTTACAAAGCAAAGACATAGACATGGCTCTTGACCTTGACATAAAACCTTGACCTAGCATTTGGAGGTTCTTAACCTCCAAATGGTTAAGGGGTTCTTAACCTCAGGTTTATGGATAACTGAATAATCCTAAAGGATATCAGGCCAACTGTGAATTCTCTCCAAGCATAGGAAAAGATTTTGGGTATGATTGCATGTGTATTTTTCTGGGATGAGAAACCATAACTCTCATTTAATCCTCAAATGGCTCCGTGTCTAATAAATAATAAGGAAGAAAATAAAATGTTTAAGAACCAAAGATTTAGAATCTTTTTTTTTTAACAAAACGTTGCTTACAAACCTCAGGAAAAAATTGTTTTAGAATCCACAATGAGCTGTTTTTGGCTAGCATGCATAAACTGAGCAGCCGTTTTGGAAAATTAATATGAAAACACAAAAATGTAATTGCTAAGCAACCTGTGCATTAAGCATCATTTTCAATTAATTTTAGCTAAGATTTGGGCTATTAATTTTAATATCTTACAATCACATTCATAATTAATTGAAGTTAATCGCTTTAAAACTCCCTTTAGAGGCTCTGCAAACCATAGCATGTTTTGATTTTTGCAAGGATTTCTCTTATTAAAAATATGAAACCCCATATCATCTTGACAGAGTCCCACAATACTGGAAATGTAGGGATCTCTTTCTTTAATGACAGCTTAAAATGTGAGACTCTAACATTCAAAAATAAAAAAGAAAATTATTTAACCCAATTCTTAATCATATAACTAACGTTTTGCATGTAACTCAATATTTTAGTTGATTTTTAACTGTTCTTTATCTACTCTAAGAAGCTAACTAGCTTTCTTGAAAGGTAGCAGTAACAAAATTATTAAAATATTATAAATTTATCAAAGTGTTTAGTATGTAAAAGAAAAGGAAGTGTTGACCATGCTTTGGTAAGCAGTGTAGCTGGTGAACCTAGAAAATTGAGACCTTGCTGGGGGACCTTGATTCAAAGCTACTAGGAACAAAACCTGACTCTTCTAGAATGGAATCAAATAAGAAACTTTAGAAAACTTCTGGAAGAAGACAACGTTTTGGAAAAGATGGTGGAATTTAATTACTTTGGGGATTATTGTTATTGATTTTTATGTACTTTGGGTATTTTTCTGTAATTTCATATTGAATCCGGCATAAAAGGATATTTCAGGGATGCATTACCAATAGCTCTCAGAATCTTGTCAAATAAATTTTTACTTAGAAAAGATTTCATTTCACTGAACGTTCATTCTCCCTGACATCCCTCGAGTCAGCCCCAAATCTCCACAGCCTGAGGTCTTAAATGAATTACCTGTATCATAAGTCATGACCAAGAGATGAAAGGATGCTTTCTAGTCACACAGAACTTTGTTGGAGAGTTTTGGCCAGCGCAAAAATAACATGCCAATGTATGGGTGGAGAAATAATTAATAAAAGGCATGTCTCAGCAGTATTGTTGCAAAGCTAAATGTATCCTATAGCCCTAATTCTCCAGTATTGTCCTGTTTCAAACATTGTCTACATTTTCCTCTCCTAGGGGTCAGAGGATGAATGCTGATTCACTATGAGGAGAGTTCAGTGTCAAGGGCAAAGGACAAGTAGCACAGTAGGATCTGGGCAAGTTAGAGGCTGGGAGTTCTGAGGGAAACAGCAGGAGACCAAGTGCCAGTCTAAGAAGAAATCACTGACAAAGGGTAATGGACATCTCTTCACCCCAGTAAATCCCCTGAGAGAGGGGCTTGCTGGAGTCCCCAAGCCAAGAGGCAACCCTCAGGGAGGAAACTATTTCTGGGTTTTGTTTTCCTTGTCTTATTAACAATTTATTTTTCTTGTTATAGAGTAGCCAATCTTCATTGTAGAAAATTTGGTCATACATATATAAGTGTATCCCTAACCAGTAAGAACAACTACTGACATTTTGTTACTTTTCCTCCCAGTGGTTTGCTGCATGTCTATTGCTTTCCATCCATATGTTTGCACACTGACAAAATCCCAAAATCTAAGTGGTAATCCAACTTTATTCATTTAATGTATTATGTGTAAATATTTCTCCAGAGACACTTGTTTCTGACTCTCCCTGGTTCTGATAGGCAATCCCTCCCTGCTGACACCCCACCCCCCATATATATATATACTTCTCTAAATTATCTGATTTTTAAAAATATATATATATATATTTATTTATTTTGCCTGTGCTGAGTCTCAGTTGCAACATGCGGGATCTTCATTGCAGCATGTGGGATCTTTAGTTGCGGCATGTAGGATTATCTGACTTGTTTTTTAAGAGAAAAGTTGAGTATTATTTTCACAAAACCAAAAACAGGAAGGAAAGGAAGGGGAAAGGAAAAGGCGAAAGAAAAGACAGGGGCTGGTGGGGGAAGAGAGAGAGAGAGAGAGAGAGAGAGAGAGAGAGAGAGGAAGAGAGACTGTGTTAGTTTTACTTTGGCCTAGGAAATGTTCTTTCTGCCATTTCAGGACACCTGCCCCCTCTATGCCCAACTCACCCCCTCCATCTCTTCTGTCAATATTTCTGCACACTTTCTTTGAGCCCCAAACACTGAACAGTACACAAGTGGAGGAAAGGGGGACCATTTATTGACCTAATATTGTGCTATGAATAAATTTCTGTCAAAGTAACCAGTCAATTTGCTCCAAACCTCTCGAGGTGGGGCAATGATCAAGTGGCCCAATAGCTAATGAGCACTTAATGAATGCGTGCTGAATTGAGGTGAATGTTTTGAGCGGGGAGAGGGCAGGGAAAGGTGGGAGAAGCCTGAAGGCAACAGGAAGGCATTAGGCGCCTGCATGGAAGTGAAGCTACTAGGGTCCCACTCAAGGGAGAGAGGTGTTGTAAAAGGGGGCCTCGGGATGAAAAAGACAAAATTTCAAAACCTCACCATCTCTTTTCATCAATCAATCAGAAATGAGCATACGCTGACACCCACTGAGGCATTTCCTGTCTGGCAGCTCTGGAAACAACTCCTCAGCTTCTGCTGCCTGGGAGGGTGCTCCGCATCCTGAAAGGGGTGCTTTGGATGAAGCAGGAAGAGCTGTGTTAGTGTAGATTGACCTGTATTCGCGTTGGTGAATAAGAATCCCCTAGACTAAGGCAAGCCTTAGGCAAAATCATGAGGGAGGTTGGTTTTGAGGAGGTGGAGATAGGGAGAGAATCCAGGTCTCCAGAAAGCCCCTCAGAGACAGCAGCATTCAGAGCGCTTTCAAGGCCTGGTACCTGGCACAGGGCAAGCTCTCGGCACATGTTCTTTGAACAAGTAAACATGGAAACCGAGCCTTAGGCTCCCTCCCAGCAGGGAAGTGAGAATTCATCAGCTGTCCCCAACTGGCATAAAAGAAGTTGGGCTGCTTGACTTCACATATGAAAACAGGGAGCTCAAGAATAAAAAAAAAACCCAAAAATAGAGAACCGACCCTCATAACTGGGACTAGAAAATTCTCAGTATCTGTCCTGGGTCATGGATCGTGCCCTGTTCCCAAGTTGAATGTTAGGACAACAAGTAAGGCAATTCTATTAGTGTCCTGAGAAGGGTTATAGGGAAGTCTAGAAAGGTTGAAAAACACACTAGGTTGCTGTGGCAAGCTGAATATTTTGTATCTTATCTTTCTGTAAGAGGCAGCCATAGAAGTTTTTAGGCAAGCAAATGACCTGATTAAAAATTAACATGGTCATTTTGAGAAAGAAAGGAGGGTCAACTCCAGTTAAGGAGCTAAGTTAATGAACAAAGATATTAAGTCTTTATGAGTAAAAGTCCATTAAAATGGACTTAGTTGAAAACCCAAGTGTGACTCACAACTTAAGGAGTTTGAATCGAAACCTCTTCACTTTATGACTTTTCTTACTATAAATAGAACCCTCACCCTTGCCAATAGTAACCACCAATTCTCATATTTATGATTACAAATTACTTCCAATGAAGAAGGCCCCAACTACCCATCCTTTCAACACCCATGCTAATGTAAAATCAAGGATAAGGCAATATCGCATCACTTAAAGATCATCGAAGAATAGGAAAATTTCTCCTTCTCAGAACTTATCATTGCAAGATGCCTGAGATCTTCATGCTCACTGAGTTAGAAACTAAACATTTTGAAGAGTTGACTTTTATTTTCAGTGGAACACATGGTTTCTGTGAGCAGCAAAGAAAGTATACACTGCTCTAGGGAGACGTATGTGTAACACCATGTCTTCATTCTGAGATTCTTAGAGCTTTGATATTAATGGGTGTCAGCCAAAAGGATCAATTGTGATATAGCTCATGTATTTTTGGTTTATAATTGTTGAAAAACTGTACTGTTGGAGGTGGTTGAAACATTTATCTTCCATTTCCTCATGTTTCTATGGGTAAAAAGCATAGTCAGGTGTTGGAGTACATACTTTTCTCTTTACTCCCTTTGGGGTCTCTGACGGACAGGAAAATTGTATTCTTGTTCTAGGCCTGACACTTATTAGGTGTCAAAATCTGGGCAAGTTAAACTCTTTGCTCCAACATTCCAGTGTTTATCTTCTCTCTCAAGGTTAAAAAAGTAATTTCAAATTCTCTATTGGGTAATTAATCAATCTGTGAAGGAAAACCTCCTGGCACACTATACACTTAAACACTGTAAAAGAGCATTGTTCATGATTATATTCGGTAAACTTTGTGAAAGCACTGTTCTCAATTTTTTGTTGGCACTTGTCAACTTTCGTTTAAGTAGTTAATGAGAAAGCCTACAGGAAGACAAAAGAGCTGATTTAGGGCTTCCCTGGTGGCGCAGTGGTTGAGAGTCCGTCTGCCGATGCAGGGGACGCGGGTTCGTGCCCCGGTCCGGAAAGATCCCACATGCCGCGGAGCGGCTGGGCCCATGAGCCATGGCCGCTGAGCCTGCGCGTCCGGAGCCTGTGCTCCACCATGGATGAGGCCACAACAGTGAGAGGCCCGCGTACCGAAAGAAAAAAAAAAAAGAAAAAGAAAAAGAGCTGATGTGACAAACACTTGAAGAATGGGGACTTATCTTGTCAGTAGGAAAAGAAATTCTAAATTTCCTATTCACTGGTACATGGCCAGTGAATAGGATTAATTTCCCTAAAAGCAATAATGTATCACTTTCTGTTTTTTAAAAAATTATTTGATGGTTGCTAATCAAATATACTACAGCAAAAAGTTGCATTCTCCCATAGAAGCAGAAGAGTATAAGTAGATAATGCTCTTGCTAGCAAGATAACAGAAAATCAGGCAACCATTACCTTACCTTTTTCCACATTTTGAAGTAAATTATTCTTTCACACATCTAAAAGAAAGAAAGACAATGAAGCTGCAGATTGATTGCATTTGCAAAAGATTCCTTGTGACTTTCATTTAGATATAATGAAAGTTCAGGAAGCTTTCAATTCAGTTTGCAAATCTCAGGAAGAATTTCAGAAATTTTATATTTTAGCTGATGAATTACAAGGTGAAACCTGGTTCTTAAATTTGTGGTTGCTTGTATATGTCAGTTTTGGAGAAAAGCTCTGAAAATATGAAGGTGAACTTCCTAAATCTGTCATTCATAAGTAAGATCCATCCTGTTGCTAGGTCCAGAGTTACAGAGGAGAGAAAGGTATCCAAGGTTATTGTCATTTTTTGAATGTTCATTATAAAAGTAACATAATGTCACTATAAAACAATTTTGAAAAACTAAATTGTATAAAATAAAAATTAGAAGAATCCTCTCACTGTTTAATTTTATTCCCCATTGGTAGCCTCTGCTAATATTTTAGTATATATCCTTCCATGCCTTACACACACGCACACACACACACACACACACACTTTTTAGCAAAGATGGGATCACACTATTCAAGATGTTCTACAACTTCTTTTCTCACTTAACAGTGTCTCTTTGACATCTACCCACATCACTGGTTATAGATCTTTTCTGTTTAATGCTGCATTGTATTCCATTGTATGAACATCATAATTTAACTAGTGATGAGCACGGGGTGATTTCCAGTTTTCACTGAGAAACAGTTAACATAGTTCTTGAGAGCCCAGACTCTGGCAGCAGGCTGCATGTGCTCATAAGCCCAGTTCCTCCACTTACTAACTTATTCAAATTACTTAAATTCCTAGGTCTCAGTTATTTCATCTGTAAAATGGAAAGAAATTAGCACTTACCCTAGAAAGTTGTTGTGAAGAGTTAATAAGTATAGAATGCTTAAATAGTGCCTTCCTCACTGTAAGTAATATGTGAAGGTTCACTATGGTATTTTTGTTGCTAGGGACAATACTGCAATCTATTGCTTTCATATATATCTGAATTTTAACTCTTGAACAGATCGTATGTTTTTAAGGACACAGAATTAGGCTGTGGTGAAAATAGCCCATGAACTCTTAGCCTTCATTTCTTATATAGAAGAAATATTATGAACAGAAAAGGCAATACATTGCTCTGTTCATGGAACCCCAGTGCTAGAAACCATAAATAAAGACATTTATGTTCTGAATTTCTCCAATTTATCCCTATTTCCAAAGTCCTAGTTCAGTCCATCATCTTCCCTTGCCTGGGCTGTTACAAAAATCTTCTAACATCTTTGCCTGCCTGCTTCTGGGTCCCCCATCCCTTCCAACCAACCTCTACCACTGCTGCCCAAGGGACATTTTAATGTTCCTTAATCTCTCAAGGTTAAAATGTAAACTCTTTAACCTGGGATGCAAGGCCCTTTGTGAGCTTGTCCCTGCCTATCTCTCCAATCCTTTTTACAGCTCTGGCTTACTTCCATACTCCAGCCACACTGGCTTAACCAACACACCTCTGAATGCACCACACTGTTTCATCCTCTGGAAATTGCATGCACAGTCCTCCTCCTTTGATTTCTGTACCCCCTTTGTCAATCTTTTGAAGTCTCCTTGTTTTTTAAAGCCAAGATCTTGTATCCCCCTGTCTTTGATATCTCCTTTGAACTACAGCTTCTGAAAGGATTTCTGATGACTTTAACTTTATATCACCATTTTCTACCCTAATTAGGCACTTTTCACACTGCAACTATATGCTTATGGAAGTGCCAAACATACCAGGCCACAAATATGAAGAAAAGAGCTCGAACTCTGATTTTTATAAGATCCTAACTGAATATAATGTCCGATACATTATGCGAATGCTTTCTGAATTAATGAATGAACAATCTAAAACTGAAGCTCTACTTATTTTATCGGAAAGCTGTTTCCTTAGGTGTGGAGGCATGGTAAGGCTGGGGAAATGTATATACTTCCAGGGATGTGCTGAAATCTCTCAGTCGCCTGGGGATTTTAAAACAGCCTTTCATTAGTCATGTTTTACAAGTGTTGAATAAGCACTGAGTAGGAATAGAAAGACTTGGGTTATGATCATGGTCGCACCACTCTCTGGTTATATGATCCTGAGACAGGCACTTATCTTGTGCTCATAAATTTAAAAATGAGGGAGCTGAAAGGAATGACAGCTAAGGTATTTTAAAGGTTGCTTTCCAGCAAGTTTAAAAACTGAATGTAGTGCCTAAAAGAAGATTTGACCTGCTCAAGTTCATTACAGCTCATTCCCTTACAGAAACAGGTGCTTTCAGATCAGCAATGGCACAGTGAGCAAAGATCCTAAGTGTCAAAACTCATCAAATTACTATTGTAATAGAGCAGATGATCAGGTTTGACATTTCTTTTGAAAAATGAATATTTCAACATTTCCTAATGTTCTAAAATACATGTGGGAAAGGGTATTCCCAGGGCTTCTACATAGCACAGTTAAAGCTGCATTCTGTTTTACCAACATCATGGCTTAATTAAGGTCTGTACATAAGTGTAAATGATTACTGTTTACAGAGTCAGCTGTGTGATGTACGGATTTCCGTTGGTAGTATAATTAAGACTTCCAGATATTTATAAACATTTTTTATTTCAAAATGACAAGTCATCTTGTACTAAATTAATAAAAAAGATCTAATATAACTGTCAAGAAAGACATTATCTTTCTTTACTCCAGATCATAAATTATAGGTGGAATATTCATTACCTCAAAAGGGAAACCCCGAATTCATTTAGCAGTCATACCCCATTCCCTCTCCCACAGATCCTGGTAACCACTAAACTGCCTTCTATATCCAAGGCTTTATCTTTTCTGGATATTTCATATAAAAGGAATCATACAACATGTGAAATAAATTAAATTATGGGTGAAGAAACACTAAACTGAAAGATTTGGTAGGTTTTAAATTTTTGTTTTATTGAATATTATTAATTTAATGTGTATGTAATGTGCTATTGATTTGATTGAGCAGGAACTGGTGATTAAACTTTTTTACAATAAGTTTTCACCATGCCTGAGAATATTATGTAAAGAGGGCCTCCATCCTGGTTAGAGGATGTAGCATTCACACAATGGTTGAGAGACATCTGCTATGTACCAGGCTCCTATTTTATTATCATTGAATCATTAAAACAGCATCATAAGGACATACTATAATTATTGACACTTTATGAGTGAGAACGATGAAGCTCAGAACGGTCAGTACGAGTTGTTTGATTCAAAGGCTATGCTCTCCGGGTAACACCACACGACCATCACCAAATAAAATGTAGCTAAAAGGGCAACATTTGGGGTATGCCTCTGGAGGGGACTGAATTGAGGGGTGATATAAGCAGAGAACTAGGGAAGTCACAAGGCAGTGAGAATTGTGTCCTTGTGTTAACACTTCTCAAATTTCAACAAGCAGACTAGTCACTTGAGGATGTTGTTAATTGCAGAATATCATTCAGTAGGTTTGGGCTGGGACTGAGATCCTGCTATTCTAACAACTCCTCAGTGATGCCAATGTTGCCGAACCTCAGACCACACTTTGAGCAGCCAGGTGCTCACGCACCTTGACTGGTTCAGTACCATGGACAGGAGAACAGGTGGGCCACCACTACCATCTTCTCTGCCATTTCTCTCAAACCTCTAATATTTTCTATGGGTAGATTCTTGTAACAAAACACACAGTCAGAAATTTTTAAAGTACTTCTTGGATTGCTAGCAGCTATGTGGTGATCCTTCCCTTTATATAAGTAGGTACAAATCTGTCCAGAGGAAAGAACTGGGGCTTTATTTATTTTTTATTATTTTTATTTTTTTGCGGTACACGGGCCTCTCACTGTTGTGGCCTCTCCCGTTGCGGAGCACAGGCTCCAGACGCGCAGGTCAGCGGCCATGGCTCACTGGCCCAGCCGCTCCGCGGCATGTGGGATCTTCCCGGACCGGGGCATGAACCCGTGGCCCCTGCATCGGCAGGCGGACTCTCAACCACTGCGCCACCAGGGAAGCCCAGAACTGGGGCTTTAGAAGGGAGAGAGGGTGCCCGCGTCTGCATTTTAAAAGTGTATGTCACTAGTGCTACTCAGGTAGAAAGAATCTAATCAGGTTTATTATCAAATAGGGAATTCATAAAATATTTAAGTAATATCCTCAGCCTCAACATTATAAAATATCTATCTGAGATATCTAAGTTGCACATTTGATGAACAGAAACTAGCAACATCTTTCTGCTGCTAAATCTACTCAACTATTAGCCACTTGTACATAATGAGAGAGAAAAATTTTAAATATGGCAAAATGCTACTCAAAATAACAGTGAAATTAAAATGATTTAAAATTTTAACTTTAAATGTATTTCTGCTACCTTTTACTTTCTTCTGGATTCTTTCCACCTAATTCCGTATTTTAAGGATGAACTCAGGCAGATAATTTTCTTTGACTTTGTCCTTGTTTACCCCTTACTTTGAAACAGCAACTCTGGGCGCCGGAAAAGCTTCCTCAGGGGCTTTATGACTATCAATCTATTTCACAGCTGGAACAAAGTAATTCAGATAAGAGTCTGGCAAACAATTCCATTTGTTTGCCATTAAAGATATTTTTATTTTCTGGTTGAGGAATTTTGTTCTTAGGTCTGGAGATGCTATGGGCTACATTTATGGCAAAAGCAAATGACTACCATCCCATAAACCTTCTAATAAGCCTTCCCTTAACCTTGTTACACGATCTGCTTATGAATACTTGTTCTCTTTCATTTTAATATATGTTTTCAAAATGAATTCATTCAAAATGTTTTGCCATCCATCGGGCTTATATTTGTAGTGTACCAAGAATGAAAATGTTGGCTTCCCTGGTGGCTCAGTGGTTGAGAATCTGCCTGCTAATTCAGGGGACACGGTTTCGAGCCCTGGTCTGGGAGGATACCACATGCCGTGGAGCAACTAGGCCTGTGAGCTACAACTACTGAGGCTGCTCGTCTGGAGCCTGTGCTCCGCAACAAGAGAGGTCACGATAGTGAGAGGCCACACACGGCGATGAAGAGTGGCCTCCGCTTGCCGCAACTAGAGAAAGCCCTCGCACAGAAACGAAGACACAACACAGCCAAAAATAAATTAATTAATTAATTAAATTAAAAAAAAAAAAAGAATGAAAATGTTGAACTTCACATTTCAACATTTTTTCTCAAGTCAATTCTTGATTCCAGAGGAAGAGTCTTCTTTTTTACTATGTTAACAGCATTAAAACAAGTTTGTGGTGTGTGTGTGTAACTAAATATGTGTTGAGGAACTGTGTCACAGGTAAAAAGAGTCTTACATGTATTCTTTCATTTAATCTGTGCAAAAATACTTTGAAATAGGTTTGTTCCTACTTAAGGGATGGGAAAAATGAAGTTTCAAGTCCCTCTGTTAGTACATAGTTGAGCTTGAATTATGGGAATGTTCTGTTCCCACTATGCACTCTTGTAAGATGGGTTTGTTCTAGTGGAAATTTACACATCTCAGAAGAACACTGTAAAAAATATTATATGTGAAGTGCAGTGCAGCTTGATGGTGAGAGCTTCCATCCATTACCTCAAAAGAAAATATGGAGCTAAATTCAAAATCCATTACTGACCTGGTATTTTTGCTGCGCTTTTCCCAGATGGAGGGATACTGGCCATTAGCAGAGATGAAATAATTTACCTGAGTTTGAGCACTCAATGCCAGGGAAGAATTTATAAATAATATCTTGGGAGTTGCTTGGTCTACTGAATTGCAGATAATCCTCTATTTATAGAATATTTTACCCCGTTTTTTCTGAGACTAATAGTAATTATTTTTAACAGAAATGTAAATAATTCCCCTTTGGTGATCTTATGTAGTCCATTTTTTGGCTTCTTTTTTAAAATCTAAGTTCAGAAATGAATCATCAATATTTGTGGCCAAAAGAATGTGCTTATTCCTTATTTCATGGCCTGCATCTTTGAGGGAGGCTCAGTCTTTCACTGTGTAACATGGCTAGATGACCATTTTAAATGTGTCACTACTTGTCTTAGGATGTCATGTTTAATGGTCCTGATGGACACCATGAGCCCATTCTTCATTTCCTAGAAAGCTACTGAACATAATCGGGAGATATCCTCTCTCAGGAGCTTTACAGAGAAATGTGGTTTCAAGATATTTAGTCATAGAAAGTAGAGGCTACGATTAGAAGGAAGGCACCATGGAATCACACTCCTTTAATGGGATGCCTGGGCAAATGTGTAAGAACACCTAAGTGAGTTGAGCAGTTGGCTGTGGGCTAAAGATTATAGAAACAGGTGGGGCAAAAATAAAACCACAGATGGTTTACAGCGGTGACTCATTTCTCCACCCCCTTCCAACTTCCAACCCTTTTAGTTTTGTTTTTAACATTTCGATTGTGAAATTTTTACTAAAAGGGCCAAATCTCCAAGTTCTTCTAGTCGAGACAGGAAGATTGTACCAAAGAAATCCATTTCTACCGCAGTCTCTCTTCACTGCCCTGATTTCCAAGATTTTTTTTAATGTTAAAGTTTTGCATGGAATTCTATTCTCTCTCTCCCTCTCGCATACATTTTCCACATCCAGAAACAAACCCTTCTTGAAAATGAGATCAGCAGATTGCACATTGAAAGACACAAATACACTGCACTAGAATGCCATACTTGCCCTCTAGTTACCAGCTCAAATGCATTCAGGAGACACATAGGTACAACCCACTCCCTGCGCTGGTGGATTGTATGCTCTGTACCTGCCAGGGTTGTGGTTGGAATATCTGGTAATCCAGAGTTTTACATAAAACTTTATTTACTGAATTGACCGGCATATATACAACCATCAGTTCTGTCTCTGCGGAATAGGAGGTAACTATCATAACATTTTACTCTATGAATAGGGCACAGTCCCCACTCACAGGATGTTTGGGGGCAAGGAGGATTAACCTACACCCCTCCTTGACTGTGATGTTTGGAGTTGAACCTAAGCACTGCTCATCGAAGCCCTCAACGATCCGGTTCGCCCTCGTCCTCCCTGCCCATGACCCTCGCCCCCGAGCCGCTCTCCCGGAGCCCCTTTCCGGGCTAGATCTGGTGGGCGCTCCAGAGCGGTGTGGATAGCGGACGTTCGCGGTGTCCGCTCCGCGCGGTGTTTGGCTCCGCTTGCGCAGCGCCCGCGCAGCCCGCCAGGGGGACCCCGACCCGCCCAGGCGCCGTCTGATAAGAAAGAGTCCGAGGGGCGTGGAGCCAGTGTCCTGCCGCGCCTGCTCCAGGAAAACCGGGATTCAGCCGGGTCTTCTCCACTCCTCCGGGGACTGGCGGGACCCCGGCTCCGAGACCTGGGGTTCCAGCGAGAGGCTCGCCCCGAGGGTGGGAGTGTCCGTTTCCACCCTCTGGCCTTCCAGCCCGGAGAAGAGCTCCTGGAAGCGGGTATTTTGTTCTCAAAGATAGGTTTTTGTCTGCGGTGATTCCCTGTTCTGGAAGTGCAACTTTGCGGCCGCTGCACGGGTCTTGGGGGCTGGGGGTCCTGGAGGGAGAGGATTGGATTTTGTCTGCATCCTCGAGGAGGAGGCTGGCGGCGAGATTGGGGGCGGCCGGGCCGGGGGAGTGCCCACGGGTCGTGGACGGCTGGAGCTTGGCGTGCACCAGGTCGCGATCGCGTGGCCACGCTCCTGGTAGCCCGCCCGGCCCCCTGCACCCCGTCCCCAGCCTCCTCTTCGGCGCTTGGGGCGTGAGGTTCGGTGGGCATCTTTCAGGAGCCGAGCAGAAAACTTTTCCCTTCCCAGCCCCCGGTCCCTTTTGTCTTTCTTGTGCGGCGGCGGCGACGACTGAGCAGCGATTCCCTGTCCCCTGCCCGGCGCACCGCGCCGGGTGACCTCCGAGGGCGGGAGCGCTCGGACTCCGTGCGCCCTACGGCTGCGGCCGGCGTCCCGGCGACCCACGGCGGGCACAGACAGCGACGCGCCCCCCGCCCAGAGGCCGCCGCCGCCACTCCCCTCCGCCGGCCAGCACACCTCGCCGCCCGCCCCCTCGCCTGACTCATCCGCCTGCCGTGGCAGCGCCGCGCCCGCTGCCCGAGCCCCGCCGGGATGGGGAGCGAGACCGCGGCTGCCCGCGGCTGCCGAGCTTCCTGCTGACGCCCCCGACCCCGTCGCCTCCTTCGCTCGGCTCCGGAGGCGCCGGACGTCGCACCAGCTCCGGGAGTGAGAGCCGCGACAGGCGACCGGACCCCCGAGGCCCCGAGCTCAGGACAGGTGAGGGGGAAGGAAAGGGTGCTGCCGGCGGTGGGGAGGTGGGTGGGCAGTCAGTGCAGCTGAAACGGGGCGCTGCTTTATTCCCCCTCCCCCGCCCCGCTTGGGACCCCGGAGTTAGGGTAAACACTGTCTCCTGAAGTTTGCGAAATAAACCAAGCTCGCCGTCAGTTCCGGACTCCCCAGTCCTCAGAGCGCAAGAGGAGCCGTGAGGGGCAGCCTCTCAGAACCCGGAGCCTTGGAGCGCCTGGCTGGGTTTCTCCAAGCTACACCCTCCTTTGTCTTCGTTCCAGAGACTCAGCATTCTCTGTAAAGATGTCCACAGCGTAATTTATAGTAGTCCTTGGCAAGAGCAAAGTGTGGTCAGGGTTTCCTAAAGCAATATCTGTATGTGGTAGTATCTTCGTAGGCGAAATGGAGACGCGAAGCAATTGTTTGCCAAGTTCAGCACTATTCTTCTCCCTATGGAGTCTGTCCTTAAGAGAAAGGGCTGAGGGTTTGAAAGATTTTCTCCATTAATCATTCTTTTGCTATAATTAATTGCCCAAGCCAGCAGTTCACATTTTGTAGGTACAAGCTCTCTGTGTGTATTTACTGCTGCTAGATTTCGACTGAGAAGTATGTGTATGTGTGTGTGAGGTGATATTTGTAATAAGAACAGTTCACTATTTCAATACCAGTTTCAGACATTGGTAATGCCATATAGTCAGATGCTTCACATTTATGTAATTTACTCATTGAAGTCAGACCAAGTACACCTTAGTCTGGTGTTGGACTAAGTATGTTGGGCTAAAGTGTCTCTTACCCGGATTTTTCTTCTAAAGACCTTCAGAAGTACTTGTGGACAACTGTACATACAGAAAACATTTCAAGAATCAACAACTATTCTTATTTGTCAGTAAGAATATTGAACTTTTAGGCTTTGCTGTCAAACCGAGTTCTGAGATACACTTTCTGTAGTGCTTTATGAATAAATTATTACCAGCTCCTATGAAAGCTATTTACTTTGCTGGTTTGTCACGTTTGCGTTATGGAAACTCTTATAAAATGACCTTCAAGTTTGTTATTTGGCTACTGATACTAGAATATATTACCATTTTGTAAAAAGTAGGCTAAATTTCAAAACTTCTCAAATCTTACTTTATTTTTCCACTACTTTTTCCCCATACAGAAGCATCTGCTTTAGTTTCATGCTTTTCAAACAGCTTAAGTGAAGAATAGGCATTCTTCTTAACAGAAAGTAATGCTTCTATTAAGTAGAAACTATAATTAAATGCTTTAGTAAAGTAATGTTATGAGATATTTTTCACTCAAAATATATATACTGAAGGGTTAGGAATGATTTTCTCTAATGAAGTCCTACTACAGAGCTCATAATTGTGAGATGATTTAGGTATAATTTGTAACCCTGGTTATAATTAGCTTTGTATCCTAGGCTGGGGAATCTTTCAGTGAAAGAGAGTTGTGTGGGGAGCTTCTGTATGCAATTTCCAGGCAGCTGGCACATAGAGATTTACCTGCTGCTTCTGAGTCAGGTCCAGAGAAACACATGTAGTATTCCAAAGGCACCCACAGCAGAATGGATTCTTCAGGAAAGATCATTGTAAAGAATGATGGCTGCACTTGTATTCCAACTTGGAGGAATTATTAGTGAGGCTTTTGAATCTTCCCAGAGTGAGATCGCAATATTTGGACTTTTGTAGTTTCAGAATTTTGACAATAGCTTACTGGACAGAGAAAGATAACTACTGACATACAGAGGGAGTGGATTTGAACAGTTTGTTTCCCATGATAATTCTCAGCATAAAGGAAAAGAAATTCATTTTAATTTAGGAAAATAGATAAGAGCAAAAATAAAAGCAGATGTCACTTTTTATATTTCTTAAACAAAATTAGTAGAAGATAAAATAGTCTTCATGGTAATGCATCTTACTTATCAATAGAATGTACAGTCTAAAAGAGGAGGCAGTTTTAAAATAAATTTCATTTAGTGTTGGTCTCCCTAAATGAGAGGCTGCATGGGGAGTTCGGTCAAGCAGAACACATCTGCAAAAAGAACTTGTGTAGAGATGGAAAAAACAAATCTGCAGTGAGAGGGACCCCTCATTTTATGACGCAAGATATGATTTGCAGTTTTATCAAGTGTATTCATTTCAGGACTTAAGATATGTTTTGTCTGCTAAGGTCTGATATGTGCCCAAGCATGCAGAAAACATGGGTGAACGCTTGTTATGGTGCCAGGCTTGCTGAAGGACAGCAAAGTAGCCTGTCCTATGGGAGCTTACAGGCTGGCGGGGAGGGGACTGGAAAAGTGCCATAGATCGCTGAGCACCTGGAGGAGTCCTTGAGCATCAGGGGACTGCTTCACACTGGGGAGCAGGATGGTGGATTTCCAAGGACACTGGATGGGGAGTTGGAAAAGCCAAGTTGTTGTCCTGGCTGAGACACTAATGATGTGGCCCTGGGTATGTTTCTAGGCTTTTCTGAGCCTCTCTGCTTTCATCGACAGACCAAGGACTTTGGACTGTGATCTTTTCATCCTCTTTTTAAAATGCTGCATTATGAGGAAAAATCAGGATGAGGTGTGGGTGGTGGTGGGGTGGGTGAGTAGAGTTTGGGTTGGGGGAAGACAGGCTGTGCTGGACACAGGGAAAGAATAATGACCATGATAATAGAAGGTCAAGGAGATCTGACCTGGGGCATCTGGCCCATCGTTGATTATATGAGTTTAAAATACATAACAGGGGCTTCACTGGTGGCGCAGTGGTTGAGAGTCCGCCTGCCGATGCAGGGGACGCGGGTTCGTACCCCGGTCCGGGAAGATCCCACATGCCGCGGAGCAGCTGGGCCTGTGAGCCGTGGCCGCTGAGCCTGCGCGTCCGGAGCCTGTGCTCCGCAACGGGAG